>NC_054080.1:16305225-16605225 GCF_017639655.2 Falco naumanni | reverse complement strand
TGTTTTTAAATATTTTTTTTTTGCAGTGTGAACAATGCAACTGAAGCTCTTCAAATAGGTTTATGTTTGTAAGTGGCACACAAGCAGTTTTTCAGAGGCCCAGGCTATGAACAGTGTTTTCTTTGTTTTGTTCTGTACTGAGTACTAAGAAAATTACCTTCAATAAAATCAATAAGGTCATTAACAGGCCTCTCTAAATTGGAGTGATATGGATTTGATGGGTGGACTGTTCAATAGATGAGGAATTGATGGGATGATCACATCCAGAGGGTAGTGGTCAATGGCTCAATGTCCAAATGGAGATCAGTGACGTGTCGTGGCCTGCAGGGGTATGTCCTGGGAACAGTAGTGTTTAACATCTTCACCAATGGCATAGACAGTGGGATTTTGTGCACACTCAGCAAGTTTCCAGATGACACTCAGCTGTGGTTGGCACACCTGAGGGACGGAATGTCATTCAGAGGGACCATGTGAGAAATGGGCCTGTGTGAACCTCATGGGGTTCAACAAGGCCAAGTACAAGGTCCTACACCTGGGTCAAGGCAATCCCTCGTACACGTGGGGGGATGAAGGGCTTGAGAGCATCCTGGTGGAGAAGGGCTATGCAGTACTGGTGGATGAAAAACTGGACATGAGCTGGCAAAGTGTGCTTACAGTGCAGAGAGCCAGCCATATCCTGGCCTGCATCAAAAGAAGCAAGGCCAGCAGGTCAGGGGAGGTGAATCTCCCCCTCCACTCTGCCTTGGTGAGACCCCACCTGGAGTGCTGTGTCCAGCTCTGGAGTACTCAGCACAGGAAAGACACGGACCTGTTGGGGTGGGTCTAGAGAAGGACCACAAAAATATCAGAAGGATGTAATGATTCTAGGAGGAAAGGTTGAGACAGTTGGGGTTATTCAGCCTGAAGAAGAGAAGGCTTCAGGGACACTTTGTTGTGGTTTTTCAGTACATAGAGGGGGCTTCCAAGAAAGATGGGGACAAACATTTTACCAGTGCCTGTTGTGATAGGACAAATGGTGAAGTTTTTAATCTAAAAAAGGATAGATGCAGGCTAGATTTAAGGAAGAATTTTTTTATGATAAGAGTGGTGAAACACTGGAAATGATTGTCCAGAGAAATGTAGATGCCCCATCTCTGGAAACAGTCAAGGTCAGGTTGGATAAGGCTCTGAGCAACCTGATTGAGTTGAACATGTGCCTGCTTGTTACAAGTGGGTTGGACTGGATGGACTTTAAAGGTCCATTCCAACTCAGACCATTCTATGATGCTGTGTTTCTATGATCGGTTTCTTGTGTGAGGATGTTAACTTCTTGCAAATGTTATGGTCTGTCTATAGCTATTACCTCCTACCACCTGTGTGCTGTGACAAGGCATTTTCTCTTTGACAAGACTGTCTTTTATTGACAGTATATTTTCTGTATCAAAAAATGTCCTGTTTTTACCTTTCAAATGATTATATTTCATGAAAAAATATAATTTTTACTCAGTTCTCCCACCTGGTTCTGTTGAATGAAAAGCTTGTTATGTTCACCAAGTATAACAATAAAAGCAGTTACAATATAGCAGATTATGTTTTTTCAGGCTGCATCTCAGAGCTTCAATTTTGCTTTGGTCTTCATCCCAAACTCCATTTTCTAATAACTTTCACCATACAAAGAAAAGAGCTTTAAAATGTGTCCTTAGCAGCAGGAATGAGTGCTAATCGGCTGTAAATTAATTCTAGTAATTCACAAACATTTGGAGTAGGCTCATTACATGAAAAGTAATCATGAAAAGCTACTCTTGCAGAATTTAATTTTACTAGCAGAAACTGGTATGGATGATAGGCCAGAAAAGGCTAAGACAGTCTACTGTACAAAATGTTAGGGTATTTTTGCTCCTTTTAACATTTTTAGATCTGACTGTCTAAGATGCCAAACTAGAGATATTTTAGGGTGCATGATTTTTCAGAAAGTCCATCACTAGAAGTCCATCCTCTTTCTCAGGATGGATTTTCAGACTTCAGAGGTACCGCTGTAAAAGGGTTCTTAACAGGGCTTTCAAATTCTATCAGTAAGGAATTAATCAAAGAAATCTGCTTTTAACCTTAATTAAATATTCTTTTCATCTGAAATAAGAAGTGAAGCACTAACTTCAGAGCTTTTGCTGCCATTTGGTACTTCACACATTTATGTTAGAGCTTATAGCTACTCAAGTAACAAAAAAAAAAAAAAAAAAAAATGCACACAATTTAAAACTAAAAATATCCAAATCTCCTCTTTGGTTAGAATATGTGTTTTAATATCATTCAGGAAAATTGAGGAATTTTATTTAACTTTGTTTTGTAGAAACGTGTTTTAAAATGCTGATTTGTATATGTCTCAAAGTGTAATTTTTCACTGTTGACAGAGTCATGTGAATGTAACTAGCTATAAATATTAATTATACTCATACATGACAAATGTCATCTGGTCACATCCAGTTTTGGCCTCTGCAGTACAAGAAAGATACTGACACATCAGAACAAGTCACCAGGGGACTTTGAAGATTGCTGGGGGCTTGAGCACTGGATGTACAAGTGGAAGCTGAGAAAGCATGACTTGTTCAGTCTGGAAAAAACTGTGAAAGAAAGGGTTTATAGACCTATCTAATGGGAAAATGCAGAGAGGATGGAGACCAGACTTCTTGGAGAAGTACGGCAGAAGGGCGAAATGCAGCAGACACACATTGCAAGAATGTGAATTCAAATATTATCTTTAACTCTGTAACAGTAACACAACATGATAGAAGGCTCGGAGAGAGGTGATGGAATCTCCTTGGAGATGTTTGAACCTCACATGGATCTGGCCTGGGTAACAGAGGTGCAACAACATGATCTCACCGAACTTTCACTCTACAGGATGTTGGCACACAAGACCTCAAGAAGTCACTTCCAACCTTCTTTACTGTGATTCTATGTTTCTTAATGAAGGCTGCTGAAGGGTTTTACAAGAATTTGTAGCCCATTCTGGTGAATTATTACAGTTCTGCATACAAAAGTATTTTGTGAATTTTGTTATTTGAGCTGGAAGCACTTCCCAGTCATTGACTACATAAAGTATATCAGTGGGTGTGTATCTATCTTTCTATCTATCTGTCTATCTACCCACACAATTATACATACATTTCCTGTTCTGGGCCTACACACTGTTAAGCAATACTGTCCTTTAGTCATTAAAGTAATTTTGTAATTGACTATCATCTTATGATGGTCCAAATCCTTTAAAAAACTGTGAATGCTATTTACTTTCTTGGTTAACAAACAGAAGCAAAGAATTGGAATAACATCCCACTTTAGTTCATGTGCTTGTACACTCTTGGCTTTGGTTTGTAGTGTATAAGCTTTCTGTGTAACAGATAATTAAGCCATGAGAATCTCAAGCATACTGATTCAGAAAAGGTATTTTGAACTTCTAAAGGGAATTGTTACATTTAATTTTTAACATATGTAAATGAAAATTATTGTATTGTACCATGGAGCATGTATCCTCCTTAGGCTCAGACTCTGCACGTGCAAATTCTTTTAATATGCAAGCTACTATTCCAGTATATGTCAACCTTAGAAATGAAAAATCAATAAATTATTTCAAATAGCCTAGTAACCTAGTAACATGAAAATGGCTCCACAATTCATCACGGACTGCAGAGGCATGTCTGAGTGATATTGATATCAGCAGTGTTACAAAAGCTTAATGTGTCAATAGAAAATCTTTAGGTCAATATATATGTATATAAATTCGAAAAAGAAAGAGAATATTATTTCTAGGACTAATACTGTGCTACTTTGGCCAATTGTATCCACATGTGGATCTGTCAGAAAAGAAAAATATCTTACTGGAGGTATTTTTCTTCTTGATAAAATGAAAGTAGTAAACTCAAAAAAAATTAATTACTGTGCTACCATCTATTTATTTTGGAACAATCATTTCAGAGTTTAACAGCAAATTACAACAGAATGTTGCTTTTCTGAAAGTTCATACAAGCAAGACTGAAAGCTTCGTATTGCAGGGAAAAATGAAACTAAATCCCATCTCCATTTCTGCCATTATCTAAGTCCTAAGTGACTTGATTTCTAGCATGATTGTTTAACCTAGTATTTTTGCTAAGTGGTACCTTTCCTGTGAATTACACATGGCTGCACAAGCACCATGACACTACTCTCTGAAAAAAATATTGTCACTCTTTCTGTACTGAATGAGTTCTAAGCAATTTAGAGAAAAGAGTTTTTCTTAATCCAAATTGCTCAGTCTAGGCTCTGGAGTTGACACAACAGCATTGTTTGAAATTAATAGTAATCTACTAGAAGATAAAGAGATCCTTTATTTTGAAATTTTATTTAACACCAAGTACTTGAGTTAATGTTGAAACTCCCACTTCCTCCTAGACATCCTTGCTGCATGTGAACTTTACTCATCTTCATTTAATTAGTAATTTGCAATCATTTTTTGTGACTGACATCTGTAAGACTGTAATGGGTGCCTCAAGGCTGCCGTTAAGACTTACATAAGAAGTCTCAAAGGAATTCCTCTTTGTGAGATGCATTGGTCTCCAAGACCTTTGTGTCCTGCCTGATAGATTTGAAGCAAAAATTGAGGTATAATTTTTCATATATTAAAGCCCACTCCATGCTTCAGCATTTCAAACCCAGTGCTTTAGCTGTTGCATCTTTCTGCCATGCTTTCAGTCAAATGGCAGAATGGATTAATTTTAAAAGACAGTTTGGCAGACTAAGACACAAAACCACCCACCTTAACATCACTTTCAAAACAGATCTTTGCAGTCATCTTCAGGATGTGCTGCAAAAGACCGCAAAGAACTTCCAGGCTCCTTATTCTCTGCCTGAGGAACCAGATAGACCATTCCTCTTTCAGAACCGCAGACTTACTTACAAAGTCTTAAGCATGTTTTCACCTAAATATTTTCATCATATTTAAACATAGTGATGACGACATTCTCCTCACTTAAAATACAAACAAATAAAAACCAGTTGTTACCAGAAAAGCCACCTTAGCAAGGAAAAGTATTTATTAGTAGACCCAGGATTTTTAAAAATATGATACAATGCTATACAGAACTATATCCTTTTGGACTTCCTTTATGGGTTCAGATATTTCAAGAACATGGCAGTTGAGTTAGCCCCCTCATGACTCATGTGAATGGAGCTCAGATGGAACATATGGAAATACCTTCACCTCTGAAAAAAATGTGACCTTCTTATACATAAAAGGTAGCACGAAAGATCTTTGACTATAATTGCCTGTACTTGTATGTACTGTCATACATACATTGTCATTACTTTATTTTCTTGAAAGTTGTTGTCAGATTGTTGGAACAGACACATATGTCATATGGTATGATGCATGGCTTATGTATATAGCATACAATGTATGCTATTGTCTTCAAGTACATTTTCAAGAATCTTCCACTGTGTTTTTTTGATGAATAGAAAGAGATGAAAGTACTACTTGCAGCACCATGGAGATGATGTCACAGCATACTAAAAAAGGCAGGGGTCACTGCATGTCACTGAGTGTGGAGTACAAATGTGACAATAGGATGAAATTAAGAATGAAAAACTGGAAGCTGAAGAACAGTTCCCAATTATGAAACATGTTTTTTTTCTGAGTGCAAAGCTTCCTTCAGCAAGAGTCAAGTAGGAGGTGTCTTAGCTTTGTAATAGAGGTTGTCAAAGCAGAGGCTACTTCAGTCTTTGCAATGCAATGACCTCTGCAAAAAAAGAGTGGAAAAAAGGGATTTCTATATCTTTATGCCATCTCTTCTTCCTCCACATTGTAGGCATAGTGATAAAAGACAGCAATATAGACATTTATGCTCTAAGTTTCACATACAGTACATCTGTATATCAGCTTCCCTTCAGCTAACCCCGACTGATTAACATGAGTCCTGTTTGCAGTAAATTTCCTTTTAAAAAACAGAATAACTGATTCCTTCTCTTAATACTCACTGGTAATCAGCTGAGGCCAAGGGCTTATGAATCCACTTAAAAGTAGACTGAACAGAATACTGACATATACACCAGAGATAATTCGGCATGGGCCAGAAAATGGATTACATGACCAAATGTAATGACTTTCACTTCAAACTTTTCTGATCGTTATTAGAACAAAACTTTTTTATTTTATTTCACCTTCTAAGGAATGCTTTTAAGTTTTGATTTAGTTCTTTGTCTGGCATAGAAAAAGCTGTCATGATCAAGAACAGGGAAAGTACAGTCTAGGAGCAGAAAATAAAAAAAAATATCTAATAAATCAAGGAATTTTCAAGATATTATACTTTGAATTTGATCTTTTCAAGCACTTCTTGGTGATTAGATCCTTCTTTTAAGGAAAGCAAGGTTATCTCCTCTGGCCCTTTCCTACAATAATTATTTCTTATTCCTTATATTTAAAAATAATTTTTAATTTGTAATTTTCATTCTGATTGGAGCTAACCTGCCCAGATTAATCATCCCACAACTTAAATATTTTTATAGCTTTTTATTTTTTTTCTTTTTTCTTTTTTAGTTTTAAGAAATAACCCACCAATAATTTGGCATATGCTTATACAGATTTATTTTCTGGACTGTTTCTCACTGGCAGTTTTTGCTGTCCATCACTTCTTATCAAATAAAGGGAACACATTTCCCACCAAGAAGCCTGTACATTTCAGTAGACCAGGTGCCAGAGTCTGATTAGTTACAAAGACAGTTAATTACCAGCTGCACTAGTACAGCCTACGCTTTTTAGTACCATGCCACAAATTATCCATATGGTTTCTACACATGTTCTTTCCTGATCATGGTCCTTACACATCAGGTATTTAAATAGTAATCAGGTAAGTAACAGAGATGCATAGTCAGCATTATAATTGTGAAGGTGTAGTATAAAGATAACAAGCTGCCCAGTTTTATGCCTGTGCAGATGGAGTTCCCCTGTTTGTGCTTTTGGTGAGGTCATGGAATTGGTGGGTCAGAGTGTTTCAGGTCATAATCTGCTTTTTTGTTTGTTTGTTTTTCCTTTTATCCAGGACACCTCCATTCTCCTGTCTATGTACCTCATTCATATCTCTCCCTGTTATCAAATAACATTTATTCATTCTCTTCTTACTTCACACAGCACTCACGTTACCAAAGATGACATTTAACTGTGTTGCTTCCCCCCCTCCGCCTTCTTTTTTCTCTGTGGACACCAGGCTGTCACACTGAAATGTTCTATTACTAACATAATAAGAATGAGGTAGTAGGAGTGCAAGGTTATGCAAGTTGTTTTGTTTTTCTGTAAAACAACCAATCGCAAGTGGGTAGTAATGCAAACTTAACTTTTTGTCCAATTTAAACATGGAGTAAGCCTGCTGATAATTCAAGACTGAAATGGACTTTAGAGTTAGCTGAGAATTACTCCAAAATAGATGTCTTTACTTTTATAGCTTGTTGTTGAAGTGTGGCCTGTGTATACAGGCATGTACAGATTATTGCAGATTATTGTTCTGAACTGCCCATAAAACCAGAAATATTCTCTTTGTTGCAGAAGTAAGGCTCACTGTCTCACTAAGGACACCCAAAGCACTCCGCTACACCTTGAAGTAACTCCACCATAAAACTTACACATTGTCATCATTCAAACCTTTATTTAAAATGTGTCTTAGCCTTGAAAACTGTATATCACTTCAACCAAACTGGCTGGTCATGATGAGCTTGCAACTTGCTGTGCCAAATATCACTTTATTCCCCCTCCTTCTTCATTGACTTTGCTGTATCCAGTGCTGTTTCTCTTGATTTCTTCACTCCTTTCCCCCACAGCTGCTGTACATTTTTCACCCTTTCTTAAAAATGTTTTTGCAGAGGCACCACCAGGGTGGCCTCTGTGGTGGTGCCCTGTGGTGGGTCTGTTTTGGAGCCTACTAGAACCATCTGTAAGTGGCTGTGTCTGGCGTGGGCAGCCCTTGGCCTCTTGTCACAGAGGCCACCTGTGCAGCCCCACATTGCCAACACCTTAGTATATACACCCTATACAGATTAAATAGCCACATTAAATTAAAAAAAAAAAAAAAAGTTGAAAATTGGCTGTTCTGCTTTTAAAAAATTGGGGTATCATAAGAAACATCTTTTTTTTTTTTTTTACCTAAAGATGTCTCAGCATGCTTTTAAGAACACAGCAGTATCATTTTCAGCATTGCTAGTGACTAGAATAGCTAAACCACTAAAATACCTGACAGCAGGTAAGTAGCATTGTTCGCCCCACAATGTTAAGGGTTTTGGAAAAGCCAGAAAATTAACTTAAACAATGCTACACTCATCTATTGCCAAAATGTTTCATTAATTGCCCAAAGGTTCTTAGAAGGTTTGGCAGTGGGTTTTTGTTTTGGTGTTTTTGTTGTTTTGTTGTTTTTTTTGGGGGTTTGGTTTAGGGTTTGTTGTTTTTTTTTTGACTGTGGAAGATCTGATGCCAGCTGCTATTGCAGGAGGCAACACTGACATCAATGAAAGCATGCACACTGAACAGTCTACTGCCAGCTTAGGCAGTTAGTAGCTCACGTCATTCTTGTTTGCTAAATGATATAATAAAACCTTTTACATGCCAAATGTGATTAGTATAGTCTTTTTTATTTCCATCCCCCCCTTTCTTTTAAATAAATGTTCACGTGCACCCTTAAACACATACAAGAATTGATAACTATTTGCACTTCCAAACCCAAAGAATTTATGTAATATCTACATTGAATCTACATTGAAATATCTAAGAAATATTTTTTATACTTTGAATAAAAATCTTGTAGCAGATACAATTTTTATATTGCTATACAAACAGTGAATTTGCTGTGAATTAGAGGAAAGTAAGAAAACATTTTTCTTTGATTTCATAAGGCTTTGAAGGGGGAATATTTCTTACTTTGTTTTCTGATCCTTCCCCATGAGCCAGTTCCCGATGTCTCCTGGTAGTCTGAAAAGCATAGATTCTGTCAGTCTACTTCTAAAAGTTATACCCCCAGACTACACCACATGAGAAAGGAAGGCATATTCACATTTTATTTACCTTCAAGATTTTTCTGTTTTATTTTTGTGTTAGTGTCAGCCTGAATAATGCAAAAACTTAGATATATTGATTTAAGGTAGCATACTAAAATTTGGTCAGCTGTTCTCTACCACACAACATCTGGGAAAGGGAAAGAAAAATATGGAGAGAAATAACTGATAACTTCTCTGAGATACAGATTCTTCCTCTAGTAAGGCCAAACTCATACATCATCCAAAGCCTAGTGTATGGGACTCTGACTCCAGCAATCCTCTTTCTTGATTTAATGGAAATCAGGTCATAAAAATCCATATATTTGTCCTTGGCACCCAGAACTGTGATGGGAAATATTTTGGAAGAGGCAACAAGAAATGGAAAGTTCTTACTGCATTGTATGGCAGTCTGCCAGTACACAAAACGTATGGCATATTCTTTTCCTTGTTATGAACCTTCAAATATGTATTCTGTCAGTTTGAGAACAGAGCTTAGTATGTATTTTCACATGTTATAGGATTTCAGAATTATAGAATGGTTTGTGGGATCTTAAAGACCATCTAGTTCCAATCCTCCTGCCATGGGCAGAGACACCTTCTACCAGACCAGGTTGCTCAAAGCCCCATCCAGGCTGACCTTGAACACTTCCAGGAATGGGGCACCCACAACAACTCAGGGCAGCCTGTTCCAGTGTCTCACCACCCTCACAGTAAAGAATTTCTTCCTTATATTTAACCTGAATCTACCCCCTTTCACTTTAAAGCCATTAACCCTTGTTCTATCACTACAAGCCCTTGTAAAAAGTCCTCCCCAGCCTTCACGTCATCCCCCTTTAGGTACTGAAAGGCTGCTGTATGTTGTTCCTGGAGCCTTCTCTTCTCCAGGCTGAACAACTCCAACTCTTTCAGCCTGTCTTCCTAAGAGAGGTGCTCCAACACTCTGATCATCTTCATGGCCCTCCTCTGGACTCAGTCCAGCAGTCCTATGTCCTTATATTGGGGGCCCCAGAGCTGAATGCAGTTACCAGGTGGTGTCTCACGGGAGCTGAATAGAGGGGGAGAATCATCTCCCTCAACCTCATGCTTCTCTTGTTGCCCAGGATGTGTCTGTCTTTCTGGGCTGCAAGCACATATTGCTGAGCCATGTTGAGCTTCTTGTCCACTAACACACCAAAGTCATTCTCCCCAGGGCTGCTCTCAATCCATTCTCTGCCCTCTCTGTATGTGTTCTTGGGATTCCCCTGACATACATGCAGGACCTTACACTTGGCCTTGTTGAACTTCATAAGATTTGCATAGGCCCACCTTTCAAGCCTGTCCAGGCTCCTCTGGATGGCATCTCTTCCCCCCAGCCCACTGACCACACCACACAGCTTGGTGTCATTGACAAACCTGCTGAGGGTACACTCAGTCCCACTGTCCACGTCACCAACAAAAATATTAAACGATGCTGAACCCAATACTGACCACTGAGGAATGCTGATCACTGATCTCCACTTGAACAGTAAGCCTTTCACTACAACTCTTGAAGTATGTTCATCCAGTCAACTCATTATCCATCAAGTAGTCCATCTATCACAACCATGTCTTTCTATTTTAGAGACAAGGACATCATGCAGGATAGTGTCAAATGCTTTGGACAAGTCCAGATAGATGAGTAGATGACATCAGTTGCTCTTCTCTCATCCATCAACACTGCAACCCTGTCACAGAAGGCCAACAGATGGCCGAACACCTGCCTGCCCGTGGGGAGTGGTGAATGGATTCCTTGCTTTGCTTTGCTTGTGTGTGTGACTTTTGCTTTACCTATTAAATTGTTCTTATCTCAACCCTTGAGTTTTACATTCCTTTCTGATCCTCCTTGCCATCCCCCTGAGTGAAGGGGAGTGAAAGAGTGGCTGCGTGGTGCTGGGTTGCTGGCCGGGATTAAACTGCAACACCTCCTTATTTACCGTGTGCTTTAGCATAGTTTCCAGGAGGATCTGCTTCATGATCATGACAGGCACAGAGGTAAGACTGACAGACCTGTAGTTCCCCAGGTCTTCCTTTTTTCCCCTTTTTAAAATTGGGAGTTATGATTCCTTTTTCCAGTCAGTGGGCACTTCACCAGACTGCCCTGACTTCTCAAATGTGATGAATAGTGGCTTAGCCACTTCATGCACTGGTTCCCTCAGAACCCAGGGATGCATCTTATCAGGTCCCATGTCCTTAGTGAACACTCAGTATAAGAATTATTGTATGATGGGAAAAGAGTGACAAAATCTGACCTTATAAAGCTTTTACATTTCAACCATCTTCAAATGAAAATAGTTCCATCTTCTTGAGAAAAGGCCAGATTCTATACCTTTATGAGTGTTAAATACCTGCTTGACTCTACAGGGAACCTTACTTTTATTGATATGATTTTCTTCAATTATTATCTTTTATCTTGTTTGATGAATGACACTAAGCCTTATAAAGAAAATGCAAGAGAAAATTTTGAAAGTCTAAAGATGTGCAACAAATTTACATTTTCATTGAAAGACTATACTAATAATTGCATATCAAGAAGCAGGTGGCTGCCTGGTCCTTTGAATTCAGTCAGGGCAAAAGGAGATAAGTGCTTCTATTATATACAGTTAGTAAAAAAGAAAGTCAGGGGAGACAATTACATAGTGCATAAACCAGTATTTGTTTATCCATCTGCCTTAATTTTCTTCTCCATCCAAAGATTAACACATATACATGTGCTACATTAAGCATCCTAGAGGAACAATTGGAAGTAGCAATCTTTTTTTAAACATTGTTGATTTCCTTTTCTAATTACTAAAATAATTAAGAATTTGTGACAGTTATGTTCTGAATTAATGGCAAAGAAATGAGCTGTAACGCATAGAATGCTCTGTTCCATTGCCTACAACATGCTTTGGGAGAATTATTTGTGTTATGCTTATGCTCATTTCTGCAAATAACTGGAGTCTGACTGGGTGCAGTGCTAATTAAAAAGTGAACAAACTTACCTATTTGGCTCATCTGAGAAGTAAAGGAACACTAAATAGCCCAACTTAAAAGTGGGTAAACTTCATTTGCTACCACATGATGTTGGCAAGGCACTGCATGCCCATATAGTGATAGTAGGAGTACTCTAAAGTAAGCCATGTTTCTGGAGAAGGATTAAGCACAGTGTGGGACATAAGCAAGTGAGAAAGGGAACTGGTTATTGCTTATATTTATATTTTGTTAGAATTATTTTTTTATAGTTAAAAGATCAGATTTTGCTTGAAAGAAGTAACTGGCCCTTTGCAATCACCACTCAGGTCTTTGCCTTTCCTTTGATGGTAAAAATTTAGAAATAAAGCCAATTCCTGTGGCAACGTTTTTGCCATGGCCCTAAGGTATGAATGAAATGTACTTTCCCGTCAGATGCTGAAGACCGTTATCTTTACTAGTTGTTTTGGTGATGGATGAACTGGAAAAGAAGCAGAGTCCTCCTTCTCTTGTAAGCTACATATACTTCTGTTGCAAGTCCTCCTCAGTTGCCTAGGAACATTTTCTTTATATCTCCCTTGCTGAAGTAAAAGAGGAAATTCAGCAAATCAGCACTTCTTTGTTCTTCTGAGTGTCGAAACTGTCAGAAAGAAAGCTTATAAAATTACTTTTTTTATAAATTAGAATTGTTAGCCACTAATCACATGAACATAAGTAGATACCTTTAACATGAGGATGAGCTGCCAGCTACTGAAAAGAAAATGATATTTTAGCGGATAAATGCTACAAACTAGGACAGACATATTTTTGACATTTGCTGCTGCACAGTTGGAAAGGAATTCATGATGCTGACTTCATGCCCTTAAAGTTCAGGAATGACAGTGAGTCTGCTGTTTTCTGACAGTATTAAAATTTAAGTTTCACTTGAGACATTAATGCTTTGTGATTTCAGCAGTAGCATCAGATTCATAGGGAACAAAACATTCTTTACACAGCTAAGTACAGGCTGGGTGTAGAAGCAGAAGTCTGGGAAATCATCTGCTTCTTTAAGAACTGGCTTCAACAGAAGAAAGTATCAATGGCTCTGTGGAAAAGGTAACGAAAAATAACACCCAAATACTTACCTTCAGGCTGATGAATAATAGCAATTTCTTGTCTCAAAAAGTCATACCAGATTGGCAGACCCAAATATTTTAGAACAGAATCAAGGATTTTACTGAATAAAATATTTCATTATTGTATAACTAACCTTGGCACTCATTTACACTGAAGGCCCATTAAGATGTATTTATGCCTTTGCTTACACCACACTTGCAAGTTATTGAAGACAGAGTTAGATCCAGGTTGTTTGACCATGTAGCTCTTAGTTGTCCCTGTCTTTAACTGTTACACTTAACACTGACCTCAAGGAAAAACACAAGAATATCTTTGTACCATACTTTTCCACTGGGAAAAGAAGGGTATTGTAGACCTCAAGATTCAGACTGTGAAAGAACTAATCACTTTAATCCAACCAATCCAACATATTACATGTAAGAATTAATATTGCTGTTACAACTTTCAGAGGCCTTAATTAATTAATTTTAGTGGAAATATGTTATCCTAAATTTCCCTAGCATAAATACTCTTCTTCAGTTTCCACTAAAATTAAATTGTTTCACACTAAATCTGTCAGCACTATTTTTCTTTTTAGAAGAAAAATGAAAGCTAGGTGTATTCTGGTTGGGATTTTTGGTGGTGGAGGTAGGGTGTTTTGAGTTTTTGCCATTTTGTTTGAAATCTATAATTTTTTTAGGAAAACATTTTAATTTATAAACTCACTGAGCCTGGCTTTTTAGCAACTCAGTACCCATTTACCTTCTGATAGACTGTCGCCATTATACAGACACCCACCCCCCACCCCCCCCCTCAGACAATACTTAGCCTTCTTGCATTCTGGAGGATAAATTGCAGAAGCTAGTCTTTAACGAATTATGGAAGAAGTGCAAAATTGTGATCTACCTTCTGAGCTGTTAAAACCTGAATTATATGAAAAGAGGACAAAACAGCTCTTTTTGCACTCTAATTTAGTAATACTCATCCTGTTTTGTATCTGTGTATATACAATTGAGGATTAACACACAGAAGGTAAATATGAGGAAGAATTAGTAATCATTCATAGATGATCCCTCTAAATAAAAAAAATAAATGTAAAACCAAAATAAAACAGAATAAAACTGAAACTTCCCTGTTCCTGAAGGAAATAGGAAGGGAAGATGTGTTTTCAGCTCACTACCATTAACTGAGCTACAGAAAATGACTGTTTGTCTCCAGTTAATCACCAGAGCAGAAACAAAGCAGCAAGAGATTTACTGACCCAAAGAATCAATGACTTCTGGGAGCATGTATGTATTGCCTTATCAAAGCTGTAACAGCCTATTCTGAGTTAAATATATGAACTGAGTCTGCATGCTTCAGGGGAAAGTTCTCCACATAAAACAGGGACCTGACTTCTACAGAGGAGTGATAAGAGATACTATATGAGGAAATTGTGCCCAGAATGTCTTTTTTTAAATTCTTATTTTTCCCACATTCATGTCTTTTCAGATCTCCAGATTACGCTTGAAGTTTGTTTTAGGTGTCTTAAATCCACCATGGGGTGAATTGTAGAAAACTGTTCATGATAATCTTTCATCAAACCCAGTGAAACTGATAGTGAAACAGCAAGGAAAATTTGGTCTGATTTTTTGTTATTAGGTGCCATTGTCTTACCTCTACCAAGGATGTGATCTGAAAATATATTTTAGCATTCTACAGGATTGACTGTACGAGTTCACATCACACATTTAACAGGAGAGAATTGAAACACTGTGAGGAAAAATGCCAAGGCACTTTTTTGTTTGGAAAACAGATGATTCAGTTCAAAAAATGTTTGGAATATTGTAGACTTCAGTCTTTTGGAAAAGCTTGATGTTGAGCGATAAGTGGTGTCCATCCAGCAGGTATCTTAGTGGACAATTCTCAAAAGAAAATGGACTTATATTCTTTGACTGACTGGTAAGGTTTGCATTGCAACTTCTGAGACAAAACAAAACTAAAGACAAACACACCCTTTCTGCCCTTCAACCCCAAAACCAAACCCAAACCAAACAACAACAAAAAAAAAACCCCACCAAAATAACAAAAAACATGAAAACAACAACAACAACAACAAAACCAAACCAAAGCTGTAAGCAGTATGTGGCTTCTTTGTTTCATACTTCTAGATAAATTTAGAGATTTACATTTCATTTAAACAATAAAGTTTGATTGATGGTAGAAAAAATGATCATCAGCAGCTGTCACTGCTATCAGAAAAATTTGCAAACAAACACGGGAGAGTCATAATTCTTGTGTGGTGTTTATTCCATTAGGTAAACAGCTTGATCATTTGTCCTATAGACAAAATAATATCACAGGTTCACCTTTTATTATAAAGGTAACTGCTACTGAAATAAGAAAGAGAAAAAATGAAAAGGGAACTGCACACTGACACCTTCCAGTTATGTTAATAAGACCTTAGAACATATGTTAAAATGCCTGCAAACTGCTACCACCACTGTTTTCAGAACCACATTTTCCTGGAGGTTCCATTAATATTAGTAAGATCATCCCCAGACCATGAGAGATCTGTATTTATTAATCCAGCCTGAAACTAATACACTTTCTCAGTCATATTTCTTAGTTATGATGATATGATACAGAAAACGTAGATGCTCAGAAGAGATGAAACTCCAGTAACTATTAAAAATCTATTTTAGGACCATCAGCATTACAACTGAACCTAATTTGCATCTTAAAAAATCATTCAAATCTTTTTATGTTCTGCTCAGAAAATTGAATAGTGTTGCTTAATGCCCCTCACATTAAATATTAACTATTTTCTGCAGCAAAACTAAACTGGGAGTAGCACTAACAAAAACATTTTGTAAATTATTTATGTGTAAATTCATATAACACCCTAAAATCCAGATATATGACATCAGCTGTAAAAATAAAATTTAAAACTTTAAAAGAAAAAAGAGTTGCTTTTTGTTCTTTTTGAGCTTTCTTTTTTTTTTGGCAGGTAAGTCTTGAAAAGAAAGCTATTTTATACCCGATTTACATGATTGATTATATTTCAATATCTGTCTTAATAATTTTTTTTTCCAAAATGTGGCAAACTCATTTAAAGTATTTTGAAATTGAAATGTGAAACTTCACCTCACAGGCCTTTCGTTTAATTGCTGTTGACCAATATCTGTTATTTTGATGTCTGTATCTTTCACTGGTCTGTATCTGTATTAATTTCTTCCAGTGAAGCATTTAGCTTCACCCTAGTTCCTAATAAAAGTCAGTGATCTTTATTTATCAATGGGCTGGTATTAGGGATTTTAGCTATGTTTAGGTGCCTAACACCAAAGCGTTATGGAACTAAAAAAAGAAGGCAAAAAAGCTAATTAACTACATATCTTGTATTATCTTTGCTTATTTAGGTATTTGAATGTCCTAAAAATCTGACTCTTGCTTCAATTTTCCATTTAATCATTCATCCAAGAGACATTTATTTCTATATTGATTCTTAAAGAATTTGTACATGAAGCCCAGAAATTAAATGATACATTCTTTTTCTGGTTGCTTAAGCTCTCCTAAGTTCTTTTTTGACAATAATTTTTAATGCTCTCTTTATTTTAAGTCTGTACAGAATGTACATGTCAGAAAATAGTAACACAGAAGGAGTATAGAAATGCAAGTAAAAGCTACATTCTTGCAAAAGCAAATCATTGACATGTTGTTTACCACTAAATTCTGTGGCTTATTTTTGCCAAGGGAACAATGACAATGATACTATATGAACTGCACCCAGGGTTAAAAACCATTTAGATCAAGCTCTGAACATTATTTAAATGTAACTGCCAGTAACTTATTCTGAAAACTAAAGTGCTAAAATACAGCTTAGGGAGAACAGAAAGAGGAAGAAAAAAAAAATCCACTAGCAAAATATGCTATAGAACTATCACTAGAAGGTGATATGTAGAATGTCGTATCTTCTGGAGCCGGTGAATTCACATGGTATAGCACTGATTTGTGGTAAGTAGAGGCAATGGGTATTGGCTGTGCGAGGTGGGACCTCCTACCGAAACCTTCACAAGAAACCACAATGAATTTTCATTGTCAAGGTTGAATAGTCAGGGGTGCTCTTGCAGCTCCCCACTAACCAATGGATACTACGAACAACCAGTGAGCCATAAGCTGAAACATCAAACCAACTCTCCAGCATAAAGGGATTTTGGCAAGAGGTGAATTCACCTAGAACGGCCATTCTGGAACGGTCAGGATTTTGCTGCAGTCCACGCTTGCCTATTAATCGTTGTCAGGCCAGAGTTTCAAACCAAGTGGGCAGTGGGCTACAGTAATAATTTGTCATGTTTCATCTTTGCTGTTCTCTTACTAGAATGAAACAAATTTCCAGAGAGGGATGGCTTAAGGCTTTGAATATATAACCTTAATTGGAAATTAGTGTGCTAAATATATATATACACAAATAAGTTCTGAGAAAAGTTATCATATAATGCACAATTGTTTTCCCACTTATCAAGGCGATGAGGTTGATAAAGTTTTATAGAGCACTGAAAATACATTTTTAAAAGTGTGGGGAGAAGAAACCCACAGATTTTTAGTAGTTATTTGAAAAAAGGGGAAAGATTTCAGAGAAAATCCAAAGCACTTTTCTATAGTAACTCAAGTGGCTCAGAGTCTTCTACAAGCTGTGTTCCCATATTGCATTAGGGCTCTGCAAGAGAAGTTCCTACGAGTGTTCTTGTTAATGTCATGCTGAGACGATGTAGTTTGACCAGACACATTTGCCTCATGATAAACATTGAAACTTGGAAGAACTAAACTAAAACATCATATCACAGCACAGTTTAAATAGAGTATCTGAAGGCTTAGTGCTTTAGTGAGGAGACTTGAAGGATGACCCCATTGCCGTCTACAACTTCCTTATGGTGGGGGAGCAGAGAGGGACTTCTTTCTGATATCTGGTGACAGGATGTGAAGGAATGGCTTAAACCTGCATCAGGGAAGTTCAGGCTGTATGTTAGGAAAATGTTCTTCACTGGGAGGGTGGTCAAGTATTGGAACAAGCTGCCCAAGGAAGTGGTCATGGCCTCAAGCCTGCTGGTGTCCAAGAAGCATTTTGACAATGCTCTTAGATACACGGATTAACTTTTAGGTTGCCCTGTGTAGAATCAGGAGCTGGACTTGATGATCCTTGTGAGTCCATTCCAGCTCAGGATATCATGTGCTTCTATGATGTCATTGTTTGTTAAGGAACGGCATTCCTGTATAAAGCGGTTGTTTTTCATAAATTAATAAATAAAAGTATACTATTAGCCTGGTTTTTTGGCTATGCACTTTTAAGTAAATGGTCAAAAAATTAAACTTAATATTTCATATTTCTTTTTAACATGTATAACTATAGGAAAAAAACAGTTCACAGGATGAAGGTTATTCTCCATTGCAGGAGAAACAACAACAACAAAAAATTCTTTGAAGTTTTCAAAGTTTCAAAGCTTTGGGGCACTTTTATTTTCATTTGGGAAACCTGTTTTCTAATTTCTACAGAATAAAATTAATATATTAAATATCTGCATACTTCTTGTGCTTTTGAAGGATACTTACTTCTTTCCTTCATCTGTTAAGAGTTATTAAGAATAATTACCTGTATCACCTGCATAACTGCAGCTTATGCATGACCAGTGACCAGTGTCATGTTTGGGGAGTTTGAGTTTATTAAGCAGAATAATTTTTCTGGTAATTTTTTTTCCATTTTTTATCTGCCGCAAAGTAACAGGATGTAATCCTTAAATTATTCTTTTTAGAAAGCATTTTTTTCTGGACCAGATAACTAATTCTCCTTTAGTTTGAATTACTATTAATGAAAATAAAAGCTTGTATAAACATGTGCCTAGGAATTAAAAAGCTAGTAGAAACAGACATATTTAATAGTCCAAAATGTAAGCACTCCAATTCATGTAAAACACTTTTTTTTTTTTTTTCCTCCCTGCATGAAATGTGAGAACAATTTTTGTGAACTTCAGTCATATTTGAGATTGTTTGATAATTCCCAAGTGGACCGACCATATGGTGTTCCTATGGCTGGTACACCACCATTTTGTTACGAGCTTCTAAACCAGCCTTCAAACAATAAATTCTAAAGTGTAAGAATAATTTTAAAATTTTTATTATCACACTTCTCACATTACAAAGACTAACAGGGAGTTTGCTTCACTTTCCACACATGAGAAATGACATTTTCAAAGGTTTTGCTAGATATTCTTATAGCAAGATTTCTTCATCAGGTAAATTTTGAATACTATGACTTACTTAAATCTGAGTGTTTGCGAGTAATTAGTTGCTTGTAGCTACCTCAGAAATGCCCTAATTACCAAACTGACCAAAATAGACACTCACATGTATAAGCCTTCATTGTAGGAAGACATTATTCTCAAAAATAATCTGATGAAATAGACACACTAGACTTCACCCTGAAGGATTGCAGTATCTTCTTCAGAACTGTTGCTTATGGCTCTGCTACCCCTTTGTCTCTGGCAGGTAACCAGCACTCAGCATCTTGGAGACTCATGAAAAAATGGAGATAAAAAGAGATAAAAAATAGGAATATTCTTCATATGAATACTGTTTTCTTGGGATGGGGGAAGAGAAAAAGAAAAAATATGAGCCTCAAATGTGCCATCCCAGTGAGCTCCTGACCAGTACCTTGTCTTTCCCTTTGTTTTCCTTCAGGGCTGTACAACCTGTTCTGTAATATTTTTGCCTTCAAAATACAGAATTTGCCTTCAAGGGCCATTGCCTCCCAGCCCTTGCATTTTCACTTTTGCAAGGAGACCAGAGTTTGTTAATTTCTTATTCCCATTTTTGGTTGTGAAAGATAAATAATCTGATTTTAAATTGTCTCTTTAGTTAACGTAGTTATTAGGACAGCTTTTTCATGTAGTGCAAACCTGAGAAGGAAATTTTATTTTGTATGAAATGACTTTCTGGCAAATGTGTTGGATTAAGCTGCTGTCCAGTTCAAAGGTAACTTGACAGAGAACTAATCATTTCTCCTTAATCACCAAGAGAATTTAAATTATGAATGGCAGTTTTGGTGGTCCAGGTATCAACACAAGCCTGATACAAACACTAGCTTCAACGCTACGGTTTTTCAGGAGAAATGCCCCTGCCCTATGACTGAGCAAGCACCTAGTATCTAAGTGCCTCAGCAGACCACACCCAGCTAAAAGCATATGCTTTATTTACAGCTAGTTTTAAATGTGTGACTATTTGCTTCATTACGACATTTTCTTCAAGATAGTTAATTAAAGAAAATAGCCTAGACAGCTATATCCACTGTCACAAGCACAGTTCATGAAGTTGGGATTTATAGCTAATCTTTGAAAGCAAGCTGTCTATTGAAAAAGGTAGATTGTGCAGTTTCTTCTGAAGTGTAAATATCCTAATTAGACAGACTTAATGAGCAGTCTTCTTAGGATGTAGGCAAAGGCTGACTGCAACCTTTAAAGACCAGTTATAACATTTCATGTGAACATTACAACTTATTTATAATGCTGTTAGGTGTTGTATAGTACAACTTTAAACTCACAAAATTAAAAGTAAGACAAAAATGTTTTTGTCACCTTTACAACTTTATTATGTTCTACATCAATTGAATGGTGCCATTTATAAGTCTGCATAACAGGTCTAACTGTTAACTTGCCTTTCAAAAATTTTTGAAGTCTTGAACGAAATCATATTAGAAAGATGATAATAATCTTACGCATAAAGCTGCCACTTATCCCTGAAGTATATATATTAGATATACTTTGACAATGAATGCACTGATGCTTTTTCTTTGCATTTTGACATATCCATGGTCATTATCATTTGACATATTTATGGTGATTATAGGCAAATACTTTCAGATATCAAGCTTTGCCACGCGCAGATTTAAACTTGTTCTGTGCTAAATGACATTACTATTGTAACTATTATACAGGGAATTGTTATGAAACACTACTGCAAAAGGAAAAAATAAGAACTGAGCAAACTGCAAAAAAACAATACTGCAAAAACCACCACCATCAATAGTATTCAGATTTTCTGCTTGTTTAAGGAGAAAAATGTTGTCCCAACTAATGTTAGCACTGAATTTACTTTTCATACTTTTCTATCTTCCACATCATTTGTCCTTCAGAATGCATTAGTGTGTATACAGACCTTTTAAAGAAGCGAGTCGGTCTTCTGCAGAGACTTTGATTTTTGATTAAGCTACTATTTATGTCAAAAATGCTAAAACATTTTTATAATCAGAGGCCAAACAATCCAATTAACCATGACACAGAAGTAATTCTGGTACTCAAATCCCGTTTAGGACTGCAGTCACACTGTCTTTTTGGCTTCTCAGGCCCTCCGACCCCCACCTCCTGCCCAAGAAAATACTGAAAGTTTTCCAATGCTTGAAATTCACAGAAGTAGTACTTTATAAACCTCTCACTTAGGACAGGTTGAAAAACAGTATTTTAGCGTTTTGTACAACTGTTCTTCCTGTCATTGGTGCGTTCCAGGAAAGTTATAAATGCGCTTTGCAGAGTCATTAGCTCTTCCTATGATTACACAAGACAAATACCTCTAGAGAATGTCTTATGACTGTACATTCAGATACTGAACTGATCACTGTTCTCACCAAAATAAAAATAATAATAATAAAAAAAAAAAAAATGGAAAAGGCTTTAAAGAAAGAGCTGAAGAAGATGTATATTTCTGTGAATTGTTGTCTTAATTTAAAAAAGATGCATTTTAATGATGTTACATTCTGAGACAATCATAATAGTTACTTATTTTTAGCATAGAACCTTGTCAAGGTAAGTCATGCACAAAACTTCCATAAATGTAACTTTGGATTTCAGGTTTTGAGTATCACCATAACCCACACATTTGAAATTTAAATTCAGTGAAGCTATTGATCAACATTAAAGGCACAGCTCAACTTTTAGTAGGATTTTGACCCTTTAGTAGCTTGTTTTGGATCAAGAATCAAAACTAACTATTTCCAGTGCTAAAAATACAAAAAGTTCTCTCTTACTAAATCAGTTCCAATTTCTGGAAAGACAAAACTAGGACAGTTATTTCCAGCATGAATACAGCATTAAACTGTGTATACACTCAGTAAAACAGTTTTTTTGGGAACAGAAAGAAACAAACCTTCCATGAACAGAAGGAAAATGATGAGATGAATACTAATATATACAAAATGAATTTGCAACTTCTTAAAGAAAAGTAAGATACTGTGGAATAAGTTTTGAAATAGAAATTCACGTGTTTCCATCATATCTAATGATGGGACTTCCAAAAATATGCAGTATGATTATGTAGTCAGATACACAGAAAATGTGTGAATCAAAACGTGAGTTTCGATTTTACTTATATATTCTGGCATTTTAAGCCATTTTCTGTGACACCAGTTACCCATACATTCAGTGTATGGGTGAGTGTAATTGGCCAGAAAAAAATAACTTACAGCTGTTTTGAATCCCTAAGAAGTAAAATTTGCCAGAAAATGCTGGATAATATAACTTTCAGTGTCTAAATAAGGAAGAATTTCACTTCAAATTTGAAAAAAAAATATAGATTTCTGCACACTGTGAATACATATTCTGAAATAGCTGTCATATTCAAATGAGTTGGCCTAAAATATAAAGATAAAAATATGGAAGAACAGGAGAAAATAACATACGTACTAGTGACTTATTTATTTCCAAAACATCCTACCATAACACCAGGAATTAGAGCTGCAGTGCCAGTAGGAATGCATTATTGAAATAAGCAGTAGAGGCTCTGATTCTATGTTCCACAAAGATTAAAGTGATGCACAGTGGAAAATCGCATAAATTTAGGAGCTAGATGATACAGAAAGATTATCAGATAAAATAAAAATAGTTCAAATCCAAACACATTGTCTTAAAACATGAAGAATAACAATAAAAAGATAGTGATAAAAATGGCTACTCCTCTTCATAAAGATGTTGAAGTACTTAAGAATAATTCAGGCTACTAGTATAGTGTCATTCAAGATCTGGTTGGTAAAAATCTTACTGTATTGAATTTAGCATTAATCTATGACTTCATTAGCCACCATGTTAAAGAAACAAATGTACACTGGATTAATTTTCTTGACTTGTGCTGATACAAGAGAGCCTTAAAGTGGGTAAGCTTTTTTTTCTCAGGCCTTATTCAGAAGCAGCCTGTGATTCTGCTTCCCTAATAGCAAAGGAAAGCTTCCCTAAAAAGGGAAATCTTAAATATTAATTAATTTAATCTTATGATTGCCTTACTCATCTGTGTTAAGAAATACTTCCAGGGTTTACCTTTGCCCTTCCTCTGTGCAATAGAGTTTTATTGAAGAGATATCAAAGAGACTCCTACTTACCATTTCCAGTCAGGACCTTGTGTTACAATTGAATAATTGTACATTTTCTCCCTGGTTCTCGGTTAAATCTAAAGATTTTCACATGGCTTCCACAGCTTTTGTCACCTTTCTGGGCTCTGCTTTATTCAATTCTAATTCTACAAACTTAAAAATTTCAGATTACACTGTACTTTCCATGATGTTAAATGAGTGTTTGTTAATCCAAAAGCAAAACAGATGCATGCATATGGATGAATGTCAATCTAATATTTGCACAATTTAGTATTTCTGCAAAAGACTAGAACAATATAAACATACTTTATTTCATCTTGAGAGACTGAAGCTTTCTTTACCCTTAACATTGACTGTTAGAATTGTGATTTTGACATGACCCTAAAAAAGACAGCCTCACCCCAAAATGAAAACATCATTTCCCATATTTACCTTTCCCTTCATTGTAGAACATGCTATGTCTGAATAATACTTGAGCAGTAGGAAAAATGCTTTCAGAGAGATTAGAGAAGCACATTTTTTTACTATTATTTTTGATTCCTGGTTTTATTCTTTGCTGGTACAGTTAACTGTAATTGACTAGGTTTGGGGGATGTTTCTCTTCCCTTTATCTCTTTTCTTTCCCTCCTTCCTTCCTTCCTTCCTTCCTTCCTTCCTTCCTTCCTTCCTTCCTTCCTTCCTTCCTTCCTTCCTTCCTTCCTTCCTTCCTTCCTTCTTTTTTTTTTTTTTTTTTTTTTTTTAATATTTTAATTCCCTTATCCTTATTTCCCCTCTATATTCTTATTTGCAGCCTTCTGGGATCTCAGTTGAGACATCAGATTTGTAAGAATATTTTAACTGGTGCTGATTAGCACCAAATTCATTTAAAGAAGCCATTCATTGATTTATTTTTTCTGTTTTCAAAGTACTCAATTATGAAGTAGCATATTGATAAGGCTCAGCTGACCAACTTAATCTAATCTATGTGTACAAGTGTCTACAGGGCAGTAGGAAAGGCTTTCTAAAGTGTACATGGCAAACTGTCATGTATCAAAGGTAAATAAAACATATTTTTCCTTTCCACTGTACCCTAGATAACATTTTTAAAATATTTGCATGACATCTAGATCCAGAAGGCTGGATCCTGAGTAGTGATCTGTCCTTTTTGACAAGGAGTACATTACGGGCAAAGCTGGAATGAGGACATTGAAGTACTTCAGTAGCTTCCCAGCTTTTGATTGAGAACTTCCATGCTGGCACATGAAATAAGACCAGAATTGGGGCCATATTCTTAAATTTTCACTGCAACCAAGTTATTCCAGACAACTGAAAGTAATCTAGTGCAAATGTGCAAGATTTAAGACACATCTGCTTTTTGGATGTAGTACATTTTGATGATATTGTGATGACTCTAAAGCTTCCACTCATTAAGGGCATTCTTGGTCATTACAGTAACTTTCAAAGGAGTAGATACATATCAAGATGAAAATAAAATCTTACTGTCTTATTTACAAAATAGTTATGTTAGTATTTCTTCCCTAAACAGATGAGGGAGTGAAGCAGGTATTTATGTTTCAACTAAAATGTAAAAGTGACTAGATTTTTAGATTTTATTTACACCAGATGTCATATTGGAAAAGCTGTTCAATTAATTTCAAAATAATTGCCTTTATCAGAATTTTTAAGGGTGGAATTACACCTTTAGCACAAAGGGGGATGCCAATATTTGAATTTCAGTAGGTAAAATGATAAATTTATAAAGCTTGATTTTTCAGTTAAGACATAGCTTTTTCACTTTTGAAAGATAAAATACTGTGAATCACTTCACTGACGCATGAATTCACTTCATACATAATACAGATTTAACCTGAGATTTTGGTAATGGAAATTGGCCAATCTAATTGGAAAACTCTACTTTGCTCACTCAGAATTGTGGAAAGAAGGTGGCACACATTATATTCACTAGTGAATCTTTGACCTTTTAACCTGTTTTACTTTTCAATATATATTTTGCTTCCATGCAATTTGTGTGACAGGAGAAAATCTTAGATGAATTAGTGATGTAGACCTAGGCAGAAAAGATGGAATGATCTCAATCCTATTTCAGTTCCTAAAGGAAGCAGCACCATAATGTAGACTGTTAGAGTTATTGTGGACTGAAGATACTCATGTGGAAGATTAACCCAATGTAGTTTCAGAATGACTGCCCAACCAAGTTTCAGCATGGTAAAGTCATTCAAATACTTTAAAAATAGGATGCTTAAAATATTGCCCTTTTGAGCAATGATATATCTCTAAAATATATTCTAAATCCTAGCAGATGATACATTTCTGGGTATGGTCAGCTATTCAACAGTCACTCCTCATTTATTCCACCAACAATCAGAATTGCAGGTAACTAAATGACAACACTCCTAACAGATAATGTGGAGAAAGGGTAGGTTAGAAGAAGCTGTTAGCTGGGAGGGTGTTTCTGGTTTGTATTTTTCCTTACGTGCTTAGCGTTTCCTTTATTTTTCATGAAATATTTTTTATTGTCTGTATGTGTAGATATTAAAACATTATTTTCATCTGAGTCAGTTCAGTGTATTAGTCCTGCATGTTTATTTGAGTGAAGTTAAGCTCTGGATGAAGGGATCTGGTGGAGAATATGCGGTGTAATATGCTCTTTCAGGGGCTTTGTGGTCTGTCTTCTTTCTCTTTTGCCAGTGCAGCTAGCTTGCAAGAGCTGCTGGTGTGGACTGGCAATTCAAGAATAACTGAGTTCTAACCTTTTGTTTTTCCTCCTTGTTTAGTTGTTGACATTGTATTAGATATTCAGGAACATCTAGGAAATCACAACTCTAGGTCTTTCAAGGGAACAAGCACAAGTTTTGCAAGCCATTGTAGCCTCATTGGAAATGAGCCAACTGTGGTAAGGCTACTTAAAATCCATTTTTCAGAGAATGAAGTAGGGGCTGTTGTTCAAACTCAGCTTTCATTAACCCAAATATTGCATTAATTCAAGTGTTAATTATTGAATAATCCCTTTACCTTTTTTTTTCTGAGTGCTTTCCAACTTCTAGACCATCTTTTCAGTCACTGTCCAAAACCATCTTTCTTTTAGTAGTTTCAATATTAGTCTTAAGTGTTTGTAGTATAAACTAATGTTCTGCTTTGACCTCAAAAAAGATTGTGAAAGTTACATATAAACGTTTTGAAAAGTAGCTTCATATAAACTATCCCATGTGTCTGGCATGAATTAATCTCACTGTTATCATTGCTTTTGTTATTACAATACCACATAATTCTGTGTAATTGTTAAATACTTTCTTTTCTCAACAAAGCTTAATCTGTGCTAATTCCTTGCATTTTGGACTATTAATTCTTTTGAGTAATATGGGTAGCCTGATTATTAATTTAATCTTTTCACATTCTAGTTCTGAAATGCGTGATTTTGCTTTTCATGTGTGACATTCCGTCCTGTTACGAATTATAGTCTGAGTGTGTATGAAAGATCCAGGTAGGGCAGAAATGTTAAGTGGTGTGGTATCATTCACATGGTGAAATAAAAAAAGAAATATAAATAAATATAAATGAATGAATGAATGAATGAATGAATGAATGAATGAATGAATAAAAAATATATATAAAATTCCTCTTTCAGTTATTATTCATATAACTTGCGATTTCTGTCAAGAAAATTGAAATTGAACTAGATTTAAATGGAAGTAGGTAACAATAATGTTAAAAAGGCACGTCTAAGGTTTTAAACTTAGGTTTGCATTTGTAAGCTGCTTTATGTGCATGAGCAGTACTGTTAGCTTACAATTACTTGTACTGTAGCTGGATGGAGGATCACAGACCGCTACTGCAAAAATAACACTGCTTTATATGAAACTAAAACCACACCACAGTTACCAAGTTTTTAAACTGCTTTGTAATATATTTTTTTAAAGAAGATGCAAAAAATTATTGCAAGTTCTTAAAGCCTCTTTTTTTTCATTGCATCTCTCTGAAGAGATGATTAAAAACTTGAATTTATACTAAAGCTAACTAACTGAAGTGTTATTATATATATGGCAAATATATTCCCTAGAAAATTAATTAAGTGAAATAGTCCATTTACTATATTAAATGGAATTTACTAAAGAGGTCACAAAAACCAGACTGCTAGCTTAATACTGGGGAAAAAAATACTCTGCACAGCAGGAGGGACTCATACATGTAACCATGAGTGTTCAGGGGCAGTTGAGATGCCCCATGTTGTCAGAGACTGGCATGTATAGACAATTTAGAGTACTTCCTTCTGGAGTCGGCGGTGGAGGCTGTGTGGTCTAAACACTTTGCCTAATATAAACCAGGTTACTTCTGCTTAATCAAATGAGTCATGGCCAACTACCAAAAACTTCAGGAAACCTAAACCAGAATAAATATATTGTGCATATTTGACACAAATACTATCTTTATAAGAAACCCATTAAGCAGTTCTTAGCTTATGAATATGTTTTTTGTGATGCTCAAATGTGCTAATATATATATAAAAAAAAAAAAAGGATTTTGAACATAAGGAGAACTAGACATCTAAGTCTCCTAGGCAGATTTGAAAAACAAGCTATTATAAAGAGCATGCACATGTGGGCATCAAGTCAGCAAAGGTACACATTAACATCTGTTGTTACATGCATATGAAAGTAGATTTTTGTCAAAGGATTATCACAATTTCCTACATTTTCCTGATTATGTTTCTTCTTAAAGGGAATAAAATAGGATACCACAGCAAACATTAATACCCTGATAAGAGAGCCACCATACAGTGGAAGACTGCCTTGTGAATATGTTTTGTAGTCTTTATCATGATTGGAAATGCTTCTGAACCTTGAAAGCCAAACACTGCTGTTGCTCACTCATAAAGAGGGCACAGCTTTTCCTGGTTTGATTTTCTAAAAATTGTTATAATTTCATCCTGACAGGGATTATGAATAGCTGGCTTGTGAAATCTGTATCAGCTAAACCCTTTCATCACTGAGGTGGAGAAATTATTGTTTCTGATATGATGAGAAAAGAAGGGCGCCATTTGCCTTGTCTCACATACTTATTTGATATGATAGAAGAAACTGGATCCCTTTAGGTGTCAATGTGAAGGTTTGTTCAAGTTCTAGACAAACTCTGTGAAAGGTTCTTGCTCTAAAATGGAAGGAAATATTGAAAATCTGAGTGTTGTCTGCGACTGTATTGAAGGATGTTTATATGTAAATGTGTACCTGTATGTAACCATAACTTCACTGCTGCTCATGCATTAATCTCTTGACTTTGCTCATAGGCAGTCAAATTTTGAAGCTATTGGTCCTTTCTTTTATCAGCACTTCTTTGTCGCTAGTGTGTCACTGCTTCTGAAATGGTTTTGGTTATGATCTCATGGTTTTGTCATGAGAAAGTCGAAAGAGAGCAAATGAGGAACCAGTACAGATCTGGATGTAACAGCTATCTTACTTCTTGTATTGTAACGGAACTGACCAAACTCTTTCCTAACTTCAGAAATAAAACCACAGTTCAGATTAAGAGATCTAGATGCAGCTTTTACAGACCAAGCCCTGCAAAGCAGTTGCATTGGACAGTGCCACAAAGATGAATATTCATCACTGCAGTTGCATATTTCATGAAAAAAAAAAATACATTTCACAGGGTATAACATTAAAAAAAAGATTGAAGCACTGTTAGAAAAATCAATTAGCCTTTGAGAAAGAACAATGCCTACCAAGAAAACCTTCTGATTATATGCTTGTAGAAAACTCACTTATTGATGAAACCCCTACTACCTCTGTGTGAGTTCGTCAATTGACCCTTCTCTGATTTCAGGTGATGTCAGAAACGTGGTGCATGTACAAGCATGTTTTCCTTTGGTCACAGCCAAATTATCCCAGAAGAAAGGACAGAGAACATCTTGAATAATAAAACCTTGCAACTCCTTGCATTTCTTTGACTTTAAGTTAACCCACCTGCTATGAAGCTGTTAGTTCACAGGTAATTTTGTGTGTCTGTATTCACTCTCTAGGTGGAAAACATTTCCATATATATTCTGCAAGTAGGCCAATTACTTATTCCTCATTAACATATAACTCCATTAATGCTTACTTTTTCATTTTTTTAACCTGTCTTCTCCTGTACAGGTAAAATAAAAGCATTGGGTTTTTTCTTAATGGAAGTTGATACATAGCTTGTTTACCTACAAATCACTAAATAGAGAATTTTTACTTGCACACTAATGTAAAACAATACACTTAAATGTCTTTCTAAAAGATTCTGCTCAAATGGATTGTTCTTGACACTAGATTGATAACCAATAGAAGTTGGGAACATTTTAAAATTACCAAAGTAAATGCTAAGTTAAACTACAGGGGTTAA
Source organism: Falco naumanni (assembly GCF_017639655.2). Classification (NCBI taxonomy): domain Eukaryota; kingdom Metazoa; phylum Chordata; class Aves; order Falconiformes; family Falconidae; genus Falco; species Falco naumanni. The sequence goes on along the minus strand of NC_054080.1, from coordinate 16,575,395 downwards.
AACACGTGTTTACTTATATTTCTTGAACTAAGGCATTGAGAATGCTGTTCATAAGTGATCCCTTAGTAACAAGATATAATAAATGATGTTGAATTGTGGTTTAAAATAAGACTGTCAAGGAGACTGTAAAAGCTGTTCCTAGCTGCTCCTTAGGTTGTAGACCTACAGCCAAAGAGAGAAAAGAGAGAGAAGGGGAGGTAGCTAGGATAATTAAATGTCAATTAAATGCTATGCCCTGTGAAAACTCTCACTGAATTCAGCTTCTGGTTTTAAGTAGTTTTGTTTGGCAGTGGCCTCCCATTCTTGCCGATACATAGATATGTAATTCTGACCTAATGATTACTTCAAATCATACATTCAAATATAGATCACATAATAAAAAACTTATTTTGAAGGATGTGGAGTGCATAACTTGGCAGTTGGTCCACAGGTGAATGTCATGGTTTTGGCTGGGTCAGTTACTTTTCTTCCTAGTAGCTGGTACAGTGCTAGGCAACCACATAACCATGACAGTCCTTTATCGGCACCCAACACGGGGCATGATAGGTTGAGATAACAACGGATCTGACCAAAGCTGAAATCTTTTTCTATATCCCACAGCTCATTCAGGGATAGGGATTGAGCAGATGTTAAAACAAATTTGTTGTTAAGCATTCATTGTATGGATTTAATAATTTCTGGTCACAATGTTGATTTGTTTGCTCTTAGAGTTGTTGCACTTTCTCTCAGTTGTGTCATGTCATCCCTTACTTGCAGTTTGTGTTCCCTGTCATGCTGTTTATCACCCTTTGGGCCCGGGCTAAGGTTATCGGGTTTGTTGTACTTTGTAGTACTGACTTGTGATGTGATGGAATTGCCAGCTGTGAAACTATTCTGGTCTGTGTGCTCAGCTTGCCATCATCTCTGGACTTCAGGAGTCACCTAATGGGAACTATTAACAACTATACTTTTTCCCTTTTCTCTTCGGAGAGCCAACCTATGGAGAAGACATTCTCCTGCATCTTCCCCTTCCCTACCAGGTTAATTACAGTAGTGTTTGATAACTTTCAAAATTTGGAGTATCTTTGGGATGCTGAAACCACCATGGTGCTGTTGCTAGGAACCAGCATGTTGCTGAACATGCTCCAGATCTTATTTAAGGATAAAAACCTATTTAAGAATAGCACCCAGAGATCTGCCCCAAGGCTGGATAGTCATGAGTGGCAGGGTGTGTGGGGTGGTATGGGCAAGTGCCTAGGAGAGTGGGCATGCCAGTGTTTGGGAACTTCACCCCTGAAAAAGTGAAGAATCTGGAAAAACTAGTAAAATACTTGGAAAAAGTATGCTGCCACCCTGGCAATTCCAGAGAGGCACAAATCACTGCAATGTGCTGGGCCTAGTCCATGCCTAGCAAGCCCTGCTCAGCGCTATTCAGTACCCTCAGGGGGAGAAGAAGGTCTCTGGATCTGATGGCAAAGCCACAGGCACTGCAGCTGCTCCAGCCCTGGTGACAGGCACTGCAGCTGAAGCAGAGAGCCGACCCGTGTTGCTGTCAGTCACCTGTATACACAGGAAGAAATGGGCATGAAATTGGTAAAGGAGGACGAAGCAGAGCCACCCCAGGAACAGGAGAAAGAGGTAGAACAGGAGGTAACTGCTCAGTCCCTATCCCTGAATGAGCTGTAGGATATAGAAAAAGATTTCAGCTGTCATCCAGGTAAGCACATTATCAGTTGGCTGCTGCAATGTTGGGATAATGGGGGAATACTTTAGAGTTAGAGGGTAGGGAATCCAAGCAGCTGGGCTGTCTTTCTTGGGAAGGGGGTATTGACAAGGTGATTGAAAGAGGCACACAGATCCTCACTCTCTAGAGGCATCTCCTGTCAAGCATGAAGGAAATCTTTCCCTTCAAGGAAGATGTTATATGTCACCCAGGCAAGTAGACCACAATAGAGAGATGCATCCAGTACTGGAGGAAATTAGTCATGGAAGAGATAATTTACTATCACCCAAACAACACCAGTTACTCGCAGATCCAGACAAAGTCCAATGCACACCACCCATATGGCGGAAATTTGCACGGAGCACACCATCATCGTATGTCAACTCACTGGCAGTAGTGTTCTGGAGAGAGAAAGCAGCACATACAGTGGATGAAGTGGCTCAACAGCTTGGGGAACACAATCTCCTTCCCTTGTCTCAGCTGTGGAGAAACGTCCAGCAACTCGGCAAGGGTAGATCCTACGTTAGAATCACAGGTACATGAATTGCAAAGAAAACTAATCACAAATGGGGGGTCTTCCAGGAAAGTTGTTGTTCCAGTATCCAGTGGGCAGTTTCGCACACATAGTGGAAGGGCTGATCTTACTCCTGATCCTATGGAAAGGAATTCTAATCCATTTTAAAAAAAGTAAGTGCAGAATCCTATGACCAGGACTAGAGGGGCCCTGTCTCCAGCCAGGTGTAGGAGAAGGACAACTGAGTTTACTGGATCGTGTCGGTCAGATAGCCTGGCGTGTCAGACCCACAGCAGTGTAAGGCTTTGGCAGATACTGGTGCACAGTGTACTTTAATGCCAATAAAATACACAGAAGCAGAACTGATTTGTATTTCTGGAGTGACAGGGGAATTTCAACAGCTAACTGGGAATGCGTGGCAAAGACACACCACCGTGACTGGCCCAGAGGCTTCGTGCAGCCTTAGTATAGGCAATATCAGGAGAGGGTATTTCAAGGACCCAAAAGGGCACCAGGGTTGCAGTGCCCATCTCCACCACTCCAGACCTGGGGATCTGAACCTGACTCCCTTCTGATTGCACCATTAATGAAGAATGAACTTTGATGAAACTGGGCAAGTGCAGCGGTGATGCTTTCAGAATGGGCATCAGTATGCAACACTCTAACACCACACACCATCTTTCCTGCCCTGAAGACTGTTACGACAGATGGAGCCCAACATCATGGACTGAATGAACTTGACAGACATTTCATAGGCATAGTCCATAGATTAAGGGAATGATATCTGTGTGTAGATATACCAACAGACTAGAAAGGTGATGGTATATTGGAAAGTGTGGCATCTGAGCATGATGGAAATGGTATAGAATAAGGGGTGTACACTGCACTGGTTTCAGCTGGGACAGAGTTAAATTTCTTCCTAGTAGCTGGTACAGTGCTGTGTTTTGGATTTAGTAGGAGAAAAATGTTGATAGCACACTGATGTTTTTAATTGGTTGTTAAGTAATGTTTATAGTAAGTCAAGGACTTTACAGCTTCTCATGCTGTGCCAGTAAGAGGGCTGGAGGGGCACAAAAATCTGGGAGGGAACACAGCCAGGGCAGCTGACCCCAACTGATGAAAAGGATATTCCATACAATAGGACATCATGCCCAGTATATAAACTGGGGGGAGCTGGCTGCAGGGGGAGATGACTGCTTGAGGACTGACTGAGCATTAAGTCAGTGAGGAGCGAGCAACTGTATTGTGCACCACATTTTGGTGGTTTCATTTCTTTCATGAGTCTTGCTTCTCTTTCTCTTTTTGTTATCTCCCTTCCCATTACAACTATTATTAGTATTGGTATTAGTATTATATTTGCTTTATCTCAATTATTAAACTGTTCTTATCTCAATACACAGGTTTTACCTTTTTCAGTTCTACTCCCCATCTCACTGGGGAGGAGGGGAATGAGTGGGCAGCTGTGTAGTACTTAGTTGCCGGCTGGGGTTAAACTGCAACAATGACCAAGGAAGGTCCAAAGGCAATGGAAATGTAAAGTATGAGGGTACCTATTTACTCTTAGCCAAATTCCTTTCTATAGACAAAGGAAATTATTCACCTTTCTGCATTTTTGTCTTCTCTTCTAGTAGCCCATAAGTATTTAATTCCTGTTGCATGTTTGGGGGCAGAAACAACACTGTAGCTCAAGATTGTACTTCATGTAGCACAAGATTTGTCCTAGATGGGTTACATACATGCATATACACAATAAAAAATCTCTCCTAGACTGAGCTAAATATAAAAACATGCAAAGTTTGAATATTTGGACCCAAAGTAGCTCCACATTATAAAGAATATGCAATTACCCCTCAGTGTGTATACAAATTTCTCTGTTGTAATAGCGATAGAATCTCATTAATTAGTCTTTGTTTGTGTTTTATAGTATTGCCAGGTTATTAACTTTGGTTTTATCATACTGTATATGATGATATTCAGAGGTCCCTGCATGTCCACCTGAGACTTCTTCAGGCTTTTATTTTTGTATGTGGTTTCTCTCAAGGCCAAAAATTGGTGTCTCACATCTGCTGTCTTTAAGAAAACCTTGGATTGTTCTAGTATTATCTTTTTTCAAAGATTTTCCAGTTTCTAATTTCATATCATTGTAACCATGGTCAGAATTTTAAATAAATAAATAAAGACTAGTCCATGCCTGTATGCACTATATTGATTGAATAAAGAGAAGCAATTATAATAGATCAGTTTAATGAATGATAAACATTAGTTGTTATTAGGCATAGTTCTAAGTCTCTCAAGTGTATGCAGTGATACTACACTTTATAAGCACACTGACAAGATCAGCCTGAGTGTTACTCTGGATCTGTCATTGCACTTTGATCTACCTTCTCCCTTCTACCCCACTACGTTCCCTGTATATCTGGCTTCTGTCACAAAGAGACTGTTCGTACTCCTTCATCTTCTACTAATAACCTGAGAATTTAATGATTTAGAAAACTTGCTTAATTACTGTTCCTTCATTGCTTCCTCCATTCATTATGATAAACATTACATTATATAGTCTGCATTTATAGTCATGAGATTGAGGCTGTGTAATTCAACATAGCAAATTTGAATGATTTGTACTGATGTGTGTTAATTAGATCAAATAAACCTTTGGAATATTTAAGTGAGGGAGGACAGAATACCCATGCTTAAAAGTCTGCATCCCCTTTCCCAACCCAACACTTCACTGAACTGTTACATAGTTCCACCACCAGAGTTTAACAGTGTCCTCAGATATGTAGAAGTCCCTCCCATAAAAGTGCCTGAGAATTTTAAGTGCAAATTTAAGTGTTAATGATGTATGTGGGAGGGGAGAAAAAGACCTTTGATAAGCAATCATGTTTCTGTTAAGGTAACTGATAAACTTACTAAAACTAGATGGGTAACTTATTTCTGAAGGAGGGGAAAAAAAAAAAAAAAAGCAAATAGCAAATACAGTAGCAGCTAATTAAAAACTATCAGGGAAACTTGAAACGAGGATCCTATTTAAGGTCCAGCTGTGTTCTTATCCATGTGATTCCTCTACTAGACAGGATGCAGCTTCCTGGCTAGGAACATGAAGGGGATCTTCGTGAGCCCGCTGATTGCTCCTTAAGGGTGATTGAAGTGATAGCACTGGAAATTATGTCTAGACTGGTGTATCAATCTCCAGTGTGCTTGGTAGTTAAGACTGGACATCCAGTTGGAGTATAAGATAGCTTCTTTTTTGGTTACATACTCATATAATCCTCCTACAGGAACCACTGTGGGAAAGGACAAGAGGGCTGCGTGTGCCTTTTTTATCCCAGCATTGAGCCGAGACACAGATGCACCTATGTGTACAGAGGCCTGGGAAAACAGAATCTGTGCTATGGTTAGCACTCTAGGCTTAGCTTAAATTAAGAAGCACTAAGGTTTTGGAGTTCAGGTAGTATTTGCAAGGGATACAGTTAAGACTGAGAGAGCTAATTATTATTTTGTTATAACTTAAACTGTTAAAAGAGGAAGGGTGGAGTAACTTTTGACTGAGAAAAATAAAATTCAGCTATTTCATGGCAAACTTCTGACATAATGTGCAGCAACCTAGGAACTGACAAACAGCCACAGGCTTGTGCAATAGCAGTAACATCATAATGGTACCAATAAAGTGTGTGGTAAGGGTGAAGACAGCACAGACTGCAGATGGCTTACGTTCTGCAGTGATACAGTTCTAGTTAACACCTGGAGCACAATGTGCTCCTTCTGATTATGGTGCCACTACCTTGATTATGTCTTCATAGATTTTTGTCACAATTTTAACTGAACTTTTTTCTCTAGTCAGAAAGGTTTCTTTCTTGCTCAATCCACCAAAAAACCAGTCTGTTTGGCCCAAAAAGCCTGTTGGGGGTGCTCTGCATACGCTGTTTTCTATTTCTAAAACAAACCATAAGAGTTATTTTCATGAAAGAGAAAGCTCTGACATCTAAGTTTTTGCCTGGTTTGTTGTGGTTTTTGTTGTTGTTGTTGTTGTTGTTGTTTTTTTTACCGGAATCTGCTAATATTCAAATCTTATTATCAGCCTTTACAGAAAATATTTCACACTTCTGTGGTAACTGTTCTCATTTGCCCAGAAACTGAGCAAGGTAAAAATACAACTGTCAGGTGAGTAAGATACATTACCACCTTCTAATATATGATTAAGGCTATCAATCAACCCCTATATAAACCTTGCTAGACAGTTTTAGTATGAAAACCTTGAGCTTTACATTGTAGCATTTATCATTTTCAAAGTTCGCTCTCCAACAATATAGGTGTGTTGTTTTGCTCTATCACCTCTTCACTCTACAAACTGTTTTGGATTTTTCATGAATTCTAGTGATATTCAAGCCCCAAGAGAGACAATATATCATGCTAGCCCAACAGAAAATACACATTTAGCACTGAAGTAGTTCATTGAAAATGTTTGTGTACTTGCAGATATTCTTTTACAGTATATGTACACGTCCCGCATATTGTTAAATGTATTTAATTAAATGATTCTCTGTAGATCATGACACTTCACTAGAAGCATTTAATTTTGGTCAAGGGAAGTCAAGGAATTTTTATTTCACCTTCACCACAGTAAAACAAACAAAATATTAGTGAAGGAGCTGCAGTTCAATTCTGCTTAATTTAATGTAACTTCTCCAGATCTTTTTATTACAACTATATGAGGAATGAACTGCAGTTGGTTTTGCAGAATTTTTATTTACTGTGAAAGACCTAAACAAAAACACTAAAACAAATCTCACATTTTCATTATTATTTTAGTGTAAGGCTTTCTTAAGTTAACAGAGAGTTTGTGGAGCACTTTAAAATATGCCCCTGGTAAAGGTTGTTGGAGGGTTTTTTCGTACGTCAGGTAAACAAGTACTGATTTACTCATAGCCACAACCAGACACAACTCATTTGGCTCACTTTTGCTGTGGGGAGATTTAAAAAACTCATTGGTTAAAAGTTATTTTTCTCCTTCACAGCTTTTCATATAACCAACACACTGTGCAAAAAAACATTTAGTGAAATTAAATAAACAGGGGCTCTCTGGATTTGAAATGTATAAAATCATGAATGACAGAAACATTGCTCAATAGATCTCAAAACAAAAGAATCAAATTAAGTTACCATGTAACTTAATTAGCAGATTTAAAACTCATTAAGTAAAGCTGATTTTTTATGAAGAATAATTAATCTTTGGAACACACTGCCACAGGACACTATGTAAGCTAAAAGTTTAATACAGTTCAAAAAAGATTAAAGCATTTAATGGAATAAGAATCTATCCACCAAAAGCCAGGAAGTGTGAGCATGTGAATGAGAACCTCAGCACCTAAACACATTTTCAGAATCTGAGAACATATATTGTGGAAGCACGATCGTACTCTCACAGCTGCTGTCAGGAGCTTGATACTTGTGCTGGAGAGCTTTGGTTTAATTAAACATTGTCTTTTTTTTTTTCTTTTTCCTGTTTTTCCTACATAATGGCAAAAAAAACTAGCCCATATTATCTCATTCAGGTATTTTCTATATACTTCCATTATTCTCATAAACTAGTATTTTTCATACAATAGACAATTTAATCTTCCAATCTTCTTTTTAAGCTTCAAGACCAAGCTTATTCTTCATAGTGCATTTTGTAGCTAAATTTCTAATTAGTTGTTTATATTGCTTTCTTTTCCTACTGGAATTTTACAGGGGAGTAATATAGGTAGCAACATCTTTATTACTTTTGATTATAAAGGTTTTCAGATAACAGCAGGGTTTGATTTGCTTATATTTCAGATTGAAAAAAGTATTTTTTAAAATAAAGAAAAAATTAGAGAAAGATAAAAAGTGAGAATATTCTCTTTTCATGCAAATAAATCACTAATAAGGGCATAACTGCACTGTAAAATATTTCTCATATGCACAATTCAGGGAAGATTCTGTTCACACAGGTTTTGGTTGCTCTCTGACAAATAGCTTTTCCTGTGCCTCTGATCAGTGTAATTATCCAAGGAAATTACTGTTGTTGAAGACATTAGGAAATGTTCTTTTCAATTGAGTATGAAAGATTCACCTGGCTATAATGTGTGACCTGCTGGAAAATAGAGATTGAAGAAGTCTATAGGAAGAAAAGGTACAGAGAATTTGAAAATTGAAGGTGATAGCTTTTTCTTCTTAAGGAGTTTAATTAATATTCACTGTTAATGCAACTAATTAAAAAAAAAAAAAAAAAACAAACCAAAAACAAAAAAAACCAAACAAAAAAAACCCACAAAAAACAAAAACCAAAAAACAAACCCCAAGCAAACGCAATGCATATGCTGGTTTTCCTCTTTTCATCTTAAGCATTTTCCCACAATGTAACAGCCCAATTTTTCTATTTCTCTTTCTCTTGCAGTCAGGAGGAAATATTAACAAACACACATGCACGTGCTCAGCTGAACATCTTAAGCTTCTAACACTGTGCCCAATGCTTCATTAGCAGTTTTCCTGGATAGTAAAAGTGTAGTTTTCCATCAATAAAATCATTTTGATGCAGCTTGAAATGTGATTCTTGGGTGTAAAATCTTCTAAAATGGGATGCTAATACTTTAGGAATGTTTATGGCAGCAGAGATAGCAGGGAATTCAATTGCACTGAGACATAAATTCAAGCAGTTATCTAAGCACACAATTTTCAAGAAAACATCTGATCCTAACTAAAATATTAAGTACATTCTTAAGCATTTTACTTGCTCATATATTCGGATAATTTACAGAACTTCTGACCTCACAGGTCTCATCTTTATGGTGGATGAAAAACAGGATATGACCCAACTATGTGTGCTCACAACCTAGAGACCCAACCATATCTTGGGCTTCATCAAAAGAAGCAAGGCCAGCAGGTCAGGGGAGGTGAATCTCCCCCTCCACTCTGCCTTGGTGAGACCCCACCTGGCGTGCTGTGTCCAGCTCTGGAGTACTCAGCACAGGAAAGACACGGACCTGTTGGGGTGGGTCTAGAGAAGGACCACAAAAGTAATCAGAAGGATGCAATGATTCCAGGAGGAAAGGCTGAGACAGTTGGGGTTATTCAGCCTGAAGAAGAGAAGGCTTCAGGGGCACCTTATTGTGTCACTTCAGTACTTAAAGAGGCCTTACAAGAAGAAGGGGAAGGACTTTTTAACAGTGCCTGTAGCATTAGGACAAGGTTGATACAGGCTAGATATAAAGAAGAATTTATTTTTTTTTTATGATGAGGGTGGTGAAACACTGGAAGAAGTTGTCCAAGGAGGCTGTAGATGCCCCATTCCTGGAAACATTTAAGGTCAATGTGGATAGGGCTCTGAGCAACCTGACTGAGGTGAGACGTGCCTGTTCACTGCAGGGGATTTGGACTAGATGACCTTTAAATGTCCCTTCCAACCCCAACTACTTTGTCATTCTATGATTCAATAATTTTTATAAACTCCTAATCATAAGTTCATAATCTTCTAATAATATGTAACAGTGATATTCTTCACCAGGATTATACCAACATTGGACATCTGTTTATAAGGCAGTCATGCAGGCGTGGAGCCTTTCTAGGCTCCTGATACATGGCTTCACAGTTCCTATGGGGAAAAGTTTTTCCTTGCCTCCATTTGTTCTGGCCTGCTCAGCTCACTGCCTGCCAGGACAGCCTTCTCCCGAGAGCTGCCCCTGGCACTGTTATCACCACTGCTGGGGCTCTGCTTGCCCAAAGCAGGACGGCACATTGCTCTTGCCTGAACTGTATGGGGTCCCATTCTCTACACGCAGAAGCCTGTGAGAACCTACTGCTGAAAACCAAGGCAAAGAAAGCATGGTTCACCTGAGAATTAACCGTCTGCATTGTCTCAAATCACCTTATGTTTTCCCTGTTCAGTTTTTTAACTTTAGTTTGGCCATAAAATCTTTCCCTGTTGCCCTTGAGTTCCCTTGCCAATCTTAACTTTAGTTAGTTTGCCTTCCCTAACATCACCCCATCCCAGACATTTTAAGTTTCTCTTTTGTCACCTGCCCCACCTTCCACCTCTTCTGTGCTGCTTTTTTTTTTTTTTTTTTTTTTTTTTTTTTTTTGCGTTGGAGCTCTGTGAATTCCCCATTTAGCCATGCTGGTCTCGTGATTTGTCAGCCTGAGTATGGGGATGGCCTTCTCTCACCCTTGGAGAACACTACCCTTAAAGCCCTGCTAGCTACAGCAAGCTCTTTGGCCCTTCAGATCTGCCTCCCTTGGGATCCAAACTACCCACTCTTTGAGTAAGACAAAGTCTTTTCACCTGAAGTAGCAGGTCTGTGCTCTGCTATTCACATCCCTCACTCTCTGTGGGATCTCACACACCTCTATTTCATGGTCACTGCACCCACAGCTGCCAACGATTGTTAGCTCCTGTCCTGTTCCTCCTCCTCCTCCTTAGTGAACAGCAGATGCAGTTGCGGGTCAGCCTGGTTGGCCTGTCCAGCACCTGTACCAAGCAGTTACCCCTGGCACCCCCCAGAAATCCGATAACTTATGTCCCACTACAATGCCCAATCAGAAGATGTCAGGAAGCTCAAATGTCCAAGAGAGGCAGTGTCAGTGACCCAGGGACTTACTCAGGCTTTTGAATTTGGTCCTTTACCCGTCCCTGACCAGGTTGTTGGTAACACGTTCCCAGCATGGGTCATCTGTCTCACTGTCCAGCCCTCTGACCTGACCTCAAGCTCTCATTCCCTGTTACCTGTCCCACAGAGAAGCCCTGGGTGTCTGAGCTGTTCCATCACTCTAAGGACCACCTTGTCTTCCTCCCTGCCCACCTGTACTGAATAGCTTTTACCCATCCACTCTTCTCCCTAGTTTTGCAATCTGTCTCACCATGTCTCAATTTTTGCAACAACCTCTCAGTAACAGCCTCTATCCATGGAGTGCTAGTGACAGTCAGGACATGTACCTTTCTAGATGGTTTGGAAAGAAATGGGAGAATTCAGGGAACTATCATGTACCAGTGAAACACGGAGCCCTTTGCTATAACAGCAAGATGCTGTTGATTTCTAGGTTAAGGCAACAACGGTTTCTTTTGTATTTGATTTGACTGGGTTGACTATCCCCCCAGGGCCTTCAGAGGATGCCAGATCAATTTTAATGCCCTTGGAATTACAAATGCTTTGTGAATGTTCACAAGTATCTCCTGCTTAAAGAAAGAACACAATATTTGTCACAGCTGCACACAGAGGTAAAAAAAATTAAGAGAATATATTTTTTCAGGTGATTATGTCGCTTCTTTTAGAAGGTATAGAAGCTTTCAGGTAACAAAAGCATCCAGCTGATACATGATACACCATGGCAAATACAAAGAGCATTTCATGAATGTTATATTTATCAGTCCATGAGCAGTTTTAAGTATAATTTTTAGCATACTCACTGTCAGATGGTAGTAGTTTCAAGAAGTAATATTAAAGTTTCTGAAAATAATTTCAATGGATGTCAGTCTGCTGAATAGCTGTTTGATGTGTTTTCATGATCTGAAGATGCAGATTGCAAGTGATAAATATCAGTCTTATCTCTCTTCCTTTGTTACCTTACCTTTTACTTCAGTTTTTCTTGAGCTTAAAAGCCACTAATTACCACTGGTTTTGCTGCTGAGGTTAATGTGTTGGTGTTTAGAGGGCTGGTGTTCTGAATCAGGATGTCTGGGATTTTTGTTTTGCCACTTACCTGCTAATAGATTTTGATCACCTTATTGAAACTCTTGTTATCTATCATATTAAGGCAGGAGTTAATTTTCTGAAGTCCTTAACCAACTGAAGTGTCCCGAGTGAAGTTTTTCAAAAGCGTGGTTGGCTCTGACATCTGAAGTGTCACTGAAAGTAATAGAAGCAAAATAGGTAATTTTGCTCCTCAATTGCAAGTACTCATGATGGCATCTTACACAAATATGTGGATGCTGTTGCGGTTCATTAATTTCAAACAAACAATAGCTTTTGCCACTGTCATCTTCTAAAAAGAATTAAAGCAGAGTGTATTCCTGTTAAAATTGCCCCCCTTTCTAAGAGGATTTATGGCATTTTCAAGATAATGAATTGTCAAAATAAAGAAAAGGCTAAACTTGATCAAAACGTGAGTTCCTTAACTCGGTATCTATCAATCACCGGTATTATATGCTGCAGAAAAAATAACTAACTAATTTAGAAATCTTGGGAATTAGCTGCCCTGCTTATTTAGAAGTGTTTTAAAAATTTCACTGCATCTTCCAGGCACAAAAGAAGTTTATCCATTATTTCCTCTTATGTTTCTGATTAAAACAACACCCTTACTGATGTTCAGGATATGAGGAGAGTATAAATCTCTATGCAGGACCTTCTGTCTGTGTGTTCATATGCTTCTCCACAATGTGTAAAAATGCCACAATTCTATATGACCTCAGCAATTACAGAACTTTAAACATTAGCAACAACAGTCTATTGGTGCTCCAGGCCATTATTTCATCAAGCAAACAGCACAGTGTTTATATGCTAGGTACTGCTGTTGCACACTGTGCAATACTTGATCAATATTTTAAGGGTGCCTAAGAGATGTGGGAACCTTCACATATAGGCATTGCCTAGAACTGAAATACACTTAAGTATCATAGTATTTCTCTTTGAAAGTAATATTTGTGTGAACACACTAAGACTGGTCCATGATGTATGGCAATGGTTGACCTCAATCAGTGCAAGGTCAGCTGAATAAACCCCTGCACTGTAACAGCTTCCACAGGTCCTGTCTGTGTTGCCCTTAAATAAAACGATCTCATGAAATAAATAACTAGCCTCTCAGGCATGCATTTATTTCCTCATTTATCTGTCTCTTTGGGTGCCAAAAATACAGCATTGGGAGTTGCTTTCTTTAAACAATGCGGCACCTAAGTTAGAGATGTTGGCTAAATGTCATGATATTTTTATTTGTCTTGGAAGCAAAAATTTATGAGAGTAAACATCTCGACATAAGCCACAGAGATCTTTGGTTCAAAATAAATGCCATAAATTAACTCTTGAGACTAAAATATGAAATCGTCTGATGGACTTGCCTGAATTTCAAACCAGGTCAGAAAATTAGCAGTGATTTCTTGGACAGATTTCAGCTTTTCAATTCTTCTCTGGGTTTGGTTTTTTTGGGGTTTTTTTGGTTGGTTTTTTTTGTTTGTTTGTTTTTTCCCAATCTTCCAGTACAACTTTAAATAACTTGGCAGTATGACTATTTGGAAGAACACAGGCATGCTGTAGTCAATAGCAATGTGTGTGTGTGCCTGCCTAACCAAAGGTTATTTCCTATGAATTTTTGCTACAGGCGTGTGTTCTCTTCCTTTTCATTCCAACTCCCACCTGCAGCAGTAACATCCTGATGAGTAAATAAAGACACAATATTTTTTCAGTTCTTGCAAGACATTTCTGTGGAGACCAGCAGGTTATAAGACAGTAATATGTAAACAGCCCAAAGCATATACAGAAGTTTTTTAAGCTTAATGGAATTACAAAGTATCGCTTGCTTGCAAAGAATATTCTTGCTTTGCATGGGGCAACATAGGAAGGAAAAATTTATCCTGATATCTTTGTCAAGCTGTCAGGATGATTTTTTGAATCTATATCACTATATTAAAAAGCTATAATGTAGCTTCTTAATGGAATCCAAACTATAACACAATCTAAAAAAAAAAAAAAAAAAAAAAAAAGAAATTTGAATCTGGAAAAGGTAGCATGCAGGGAAGAGTAAGGAACAATTGACTGTATCGCATGTCTCAAGTAGAACCATAACTGTTTCAATATTGTATAACAATCTTTGCTGTTTTTCCATTTTCTTATTAACTTCATGACTCACCACTGATTTCATAACCTACATGAAACCTGGAGGGTTAATCATAGTTTGCAAGAAGGAGGAGTTTGTAAGGACCAGGTAAATATCAGTAAGTTCCTAAGTATCAGGTCTTGAACCTGATACATGAGTAGCTGATTTGTTAAGGATATGTGGGGTTTTTTTATTATTTATGTCATCCTATGCTATGGTTCCCATAGAAATAGAACATCCAAGTCAATCAGGAAGTTTTAAGAAAAGAGACTTTAGAGGCTCACCTACACAAGGTTCCTGAGTTGGCGAGAGCATGTCCCCTCTGATGCACAGGCATGCTTACTTTTACAAGCTATGCCTCTGCTTGACTGCAACCCTAAAAGTGTCCTGCTTTTGATTAAGACTAAAAATATACAGTTCAGGAGCTTAAAAATTAAACCCATAAGAATGCAGAAAACAGCTGAGATGCTCAGAAGTTTGTGACATTCAAGATGCAAACTCAGTGTCGAAAGGTTGGTTTGAATACAATGGTGGTACACATTTCTCTGGCAGGCCAGTTCACTGATGCTCCATGTTTGCAAGACTACTTCAGCTTTCCTGCACATTTCAGTTGTATAAGGCATGCCTGGTAAAAACAACTACAAAAAAATACAGAATCCTAGAAAAATAATTTTGAATTCACAATGGGTATTTATTATGCTGATGCTCATATTGCAGTGATTTTGCTCAAGGGGAGAAATTAAATGAATGATTCAGAATCCCTAGTCCCAATCCTTTAGATCACCTTCTTTGATATTCAGGAGAGGAGGATCTTCTCAGGGGATGGTGAAGCCTCAAGGCATATTTTCAGAATTTCATTCTAGGACAAAAGAACAGCCACCCTGGTTCAGGTCTATGGTCCCTTTAGACAATGGCCTATCTTTGACAGTAGTCATATGCAAATGTTTAAGAATGAGCAAAGCAGGTGTGCTTATCTCTCATAAACCTTTTCCTTGTTTTTTCTACTTTTAACATAGTTGACATCCTGAGTTAGACCTGGTTTTGATTCTAAATCCTTTCCCAGTTTCCCTTTGAACCCTTTTAAATGTTTGGATCTATACTTTCTTTTGACAAGGAGTTCTGTAGGTCTATTGCCCATTATGTGTTGAATCACCTTATCTTGTAGCTGTTTTTTGCTTGGCTATCACTATTTCCACTGGTGGTCCCTAGTCCCTACACTGGATGAATCCATTAACAGTCAATACATTTTTCTACCATCTCCATAACAGTAGGTTATGTAGAATTATGTTTACAAAAGAACAAACCTCCTAAATTCAGGGATATATTTTCTTTTATTGCTCCTTAAGTTCCAGTGATTTTTAGGATTCCATAAGGTATGCAGATGCACACAGACTCCCACTGAATCACAAAACCTTGTCTCTAACCAGGATCATGTTATGCCCTCTAATGTTTTAAATAAGCAGAAGACTACCATAAGGAAATGTCATTTCATAGATGCAAATATTGTTTATTAGCTGCTTATTAGTTGCTCTTGAAGGCATTTGGAAGCACTTGGAATTAGTATCCATTAACTTACATATGAGTAAAAAACCCTGAAATCTCTGATATCCTCACCTTCTTACATAATTTCTAGTGGTAGTCCATTAGCAAGAAAAAATAGCACAGAAATGGAATTTATCTGCTACAAAAGCAAAATAAGTATCTGGTTTTGTTTCTGAAAGTGGCTTCCAGGTAATTGTTCTCTCTTGTCTCTGTGACAAGAAATTTCCTTAGCTACAAGAGATAACAGAAAGAATAAATTTTAGAAGGAATGTAGCTAGCAGGAGAACATTTCTGGGTTTGCATGTCTACTGAGAGTTTTTTTTAATGTTGTATGATACCACATAATATTAACTTGATTTTGATTATGTCTTCAATGTGTCCATCAGTATTTCAGTATTTCACACATCAGTGATTTCTTGGACTTTTATCAATGCTAAAGTGACTACATTGACTCATCTCCTGTCTTGGTGGAAGTGTTGCTTTCAAGGTGTAGTGTAAGGGTGGTGGGCAGACAGTGGTCTTTATCAAGAAAATGTGTACCTTTTTATCTAATAATTGTGCATCTAGTTCTGACTGTAGCTATACCACAAATAAAGGTTGACAATACAGTTTGTGTGTCTGAGACAGTAGCTCTACATGAGCAAACTGGTAGCGCTAGCCTTCCTGAATAGTCTCACTAATGATGGATGTATCACTCAGCATGATTAACTGACCACTAAAACAGGATTTTGCAGTGCCATTCCATTAGCTTTAAATTGTGCCACCCTTTTGTTTGCTAAGTAAAGCTTTAGTATTACCTTCATTCTGTTGATTTGTTCTTGTTGTGGTGATCCATTTCAAAATGTTTGAATGGTTCATAGACCAATAATTTCCCACCGTTATTACAGCAGACTTCGTTGTAGCTATGCCAAACTCCACAGATTTTGTGTACATGTGTGACTACTATAAAAGCTTTACCTTTAAAATATTAATCAAGCAAGATTAGTGGATCTTTCTTCTTACACATCATAATACACTAGACCTAACTACAAGATTGGACCCAAAATATGGTTGTTTTAGCTAATGTCTTAAGTTACATTAGCTAGTACTTCTAGTAGTACTGTACTTCTAGTACTTCTGCAAGTACTTCTCTACTATGTTTGTAAACTTTTATTATCAGTTGATCCTAATAAATTCTTCTGTGCAAGAGTAAGTTATATTTCTGTGTGCTCCAAAACCACCATTATGTGAATAAATTCTATCAGCAGGAAGATAAGTTCACGCTGAAATTTTTAGAGCACTGTCTCATTTATAGCATTTGGAAAATTAATAAACGGCTGCTGAAGATGTCAGATTTGAGAACATTATGGAAAGTAAGGGAGATTGATTATTAGAATGGGACAATTTATGTATATTTAATTTATAAATCTTAATTTATGGTAACATTGAAAACTCATCTATGACATCAATGTAGAATCTGAACATGATTAAACTGTGTTTACCTAACAATTACTGACTTACACTTCTATTTCTCAGAAAAAAGTAATAGACTAGTTATTATCTACTGTTTGATCATGTTCTGTGGCTTTGAGATTTTTAAATGGAATTTCAAAAACATTACTGTGTACTTTGATTTTTTTTTCCTGACTACTAAAGTCAGAAAATAACTTATTTTATCTGTCTTTTCCTGGCCCTGCAAGAGTATTGATTATTTGTATCACCACCAAAACTAAAAATAATCCTCCAAAACTCACTTTGTGCCTAAAAAAATATTTAGTATTAGTGACATTGAAAAGGATAAGGTTTTATACTAAAATTTCATGTACTGTTGATCTTTACATGATAGTGCAATACCTACCACTACATTCTAAATGCAGCCTTTCCCTCATAAATAGGGAATAAATTGTTTCACGGAATACCTTACTCTGGTGGTTCCTACCTTAAAAAATGTTTTGACTTGATGTTCTTGTCAGCTCTTGTCTGTGAGACATTATTATCCACAGTGGAAGGCAAGCAGGGTCAGGCTTGGCTATTCTTCTTCTAGGTTAGATGCACTAATGACCTTGTTACACTTGTTCTGGGATGGATGTACAAAAGAACAATGGGCATCCATTTGCAGTATGACTTGCCTCAAAATTTGTCATATTCATTAAAAAAAAAAAAAAAAAAGAAAAAAGAAAAAAAGAAGAAGGGAATAAAAGTTTATCAGTAATGTTACGAGAGTCTAGTAGGTGACATTGTGACCCACCTTGTACAACAATTTAGGTCCAGAAATTTAGAACTGGAATTGGAAGATTGCTCTACTGGCCTAGCAGTCAGCTAAAAGATGAAAAAAATAATTTGCTGGTGGTGTTAAGTAAATTGAATTTTCACAGTCTTGCAGTTCTCTCAACTACTTTGTGTATCTAATAATGTTTCTTCTTATAGACTTCATAGTTAGAATCAAATAACTATATTAAAAATCATCAGTTTTCCTTTTTAAACTTTTTCCAGCAAAGTTGTAATGTAAAGCTTGTAAATGTGAATATTAATAAATGAAAAGGCCAGATGCAAATAAAAAAATAATTCCTCCTCTGGATTTTTTAAGCAAAACATTATGTCTGGGTAATTTTGGATGAATTATTTTTAAATACTGTGACATGGAATTCATATTAAAAATTTTGTCTCTCCAATACCCTCATCAGATGACCCGCCAGACATTTTTCATTAGTGCAATAAATTTATTAATGTCCTTTGGCTAAAGCACTACAGGATTCTCAATACAATATTCTGATAACAGCTATTCATCTGGCTTCCTTGAACTAATGTACTTTGTAGCTTAGAGAACACACCTATTTACTGGAAAAAAACAGATATATACAAAACACTATGTATATTTCTCTTATGGTTCTAGGCAGTATCAAAGGTTCTAATTAATTAAATAATTAGCCACTTTTATGAATAATTAACAAACAAAATCAGGATGATTTGTTTAAATCATCCTTCTTGTTTAAAATACCAAGGAGAGGGGGGAATCTTATGTAGCACTGGTAATCTAACCACAGAAAGATTTTTCTCATGGAGGATGAATAGGTTGATGGTGGAGCAGGATGGGGTCAGAAAACCTACACTTTTAAATGGAAACATTTAGAAGTTAAAGATCTGAAAATGTTGCCGTGATTCCTTACTAAACTAATATTTGGTGATCCCATTTAATCTATAGCCTCATTCCACAGGCGGAGGATTTCTACCATAATGCACTGGAACAGAGAGTCTCACAAAGCAGCAATTTCTCTCACAAAAAAGATAAACAAGCAACATTTTCCATGAGAAATGGGGTGTTCCACTTCATCCAGAAAAGCCAGCCTCCAACTCTCAGACAGGGTTTCCCAAGCAGGATATTTTTGCCTTTCAATTTCTGTCAAATACATCAGTAAATTAAATGAGGAAAATTAAAAAGCTTCAGAAGGAAGAAATTGCTGTGATGATCAAAGTCTGAAAAGCAGAAGCAACGATTGCCAGCAGATACAATCCCTGTGCAAGCAGTGACTGCAAACAGTACATGAATGGGTTTTACCCAGCCAGAACCAGAAGAAGGTTAAATCCACTTCCCCGAAGGCTCATTAAAGTACATCTGTGCTTAAAGCACTTCAGGAATTATGTGATAGGAATAATTTCTGTGATTATAATGCATAATGGCCACCTACAAACTTTTGGCATTACAGTACAAGGAAAAGCCCAGCCAAGGGGAAGAAACTGGATATACTGAAGGAAAAGAATCTCCTTTAGGTTATCAAATTTTACAGGCCAGTAATCACTAGTATAAGCAAACTAACTGGTGTAGGTTTGCTTTATTTTTCTAATATAATCATCAGTTGAAGTCAAGTTTTAATCTTATTTCCTCTTTTTTTCCCCATTTTTCCACACCAGAATACATCACCTCACTCCCACTCATATTCTACATTCCTGTACAGAATACATGAAAGATTATATCATTTATTAAAAAAAAAAAGAAAAACAACCCCAAAACCCCCCAAAAAACAACACAACCACCTGTGCAAATTGTATTCAGTGGCTATATTTCTGGTTGCTCTGAAGGGAGCTACAAAATTAGTTTGAACAGTGTAGATGATTTCTATTTTATCTTGTTTTTTGTCTTCCTTGAACTTCTTATTGGGTTTAGTAATTCAAAAGAGAAGGCAAATACAAATTGTTCCTAACCAGTTCATCAATTCTGTCCCTGCTGCTAATCGTTCTATTACTGCATTATGCTTTCTAGTTTCAGGTTCATTGCTACCTCAGATTCTTGTGGATTTCAGGGTTAGCAAGAAAGACTTCTGGTAAAAAGTGATCTCTTTGCTGTAACTCTTATGGCAGAAAGAAAGTAGGTACCTCTAAAGGTAGGGAATGTTTTACATTAATTTACTATCAATGTTTCTTTGGTGTACTACCCCAAGGAACACTTTTCCTTCTGAACTTTCTCTGGACAACAGAAGGCACACTGCATGGTGACATCCAGATAAACAGATATTACACTGACCAGCATTTATTTTTTTTATTTTTTTTAATCACTGTCAGAGATATCTATTTTGGTACTGTATTAGCAAAACCTCCTGCTGAAGCCTGGATTTCTACCCTAGCAAACCTCACCCAGCTTGCTGTTCAGGTTAGAAAAAATCCTCTGATCAGCTGGGAGAAATATGGAGCCTGAACAATACCCATCACTGCTGTGCTTCAAAAGGGAAGATTCCTTCCAGAGACTTCTTTGTTAAAAGTTGTCTTCTGCAGGTTTTATGTGCAAGAAATACAGTAATCTCAGAAGTTTTGATACAATGTTAATGGTATCATATTTTATACTGCTCCTCACCTAAACTTACTGCTTTGAATTTAGGAGGGCATAAAGTAAAACCAATTAAAGATAATGCACTTTTTATTATTTTATACACTTTAATAGCATTTGAAGACCTTTGCCAAGATTTTGTTACGTGCTATGCAAATGTATAAAGTTGCTCTATGCCCTAAAGAACTTACATTCTGTAAAACAAAACCAGAGCTAGTAAGCATTATTAACCTTTTACAGCTGAGGAAGCTCAGATTGAAGAAAAGAAAATAAAATGCCATAGTCACTTGGAAAATTCTAAACCAGGCAGGAATGAAATGCAGGTCTGTATCTCAATTAGCTCCTTATAAACACCTGTTCTCCTCGGGTCAATCTTCAAGGAAACCTTGTTGTCAGAATTTCTACAAAGCAAATTGTGTAATGGTTGAATAGTTGGACATAAGACTCTTAAAAGTGGAATGATACAGTGGGATATGGAAGCACATATTGAATGACAAGACAACTTTTTTAAATTATTATTTTCTGCTCCTTTCTGGGTAGATCCATTGAAAAGTTAAATTGCCACTGTGGTCTGCAACATCCTTCCCTACTGGTCTTCCTGTTGCAAGGTCCCACCAAGTTCCGCAGCCCTGCCCTAACATACAAACAAACCTATGGGAGAACACAGTTAACATCAACACCATTTGCTATTTCTCATAAGGTCTTTTAGAATTTAGTCTTGCAAAATCTCTTGTTACTGTTGCAATATATTAGAGGCAAAGTGAAACGTCAGCTACAAAGGAATGAGCTGTCAGTTGGGTTCAGATAAATGTGGTCTAGCTGATCTTCCCTCTTGAAATATTCAATTACATGCAAGCTAAATATTACATGTAAATGTGTTTATATAAATATACATGTAACAGGCTTAAGAAACACAGAGGGGTTTTTTGCCACAATTAGCCACTAAGCACAGTGTATTTCAGTTAAGGCAGTGGTGTATGTGGAAGGTAAGTGTGATAGTAATTAAATTTGGTAAATTGCAATGTCCTCACAGATTTTCTTCATCTAACTTCCACTGATTTTAGTGGGTTTAGGTGTATTTGTCTTCTCCTAAAGCAAGCAACACAGTATAGGAATCTGGAACAGAAACTTTTTTAATCAAAATAACACACAATGCTGGTTTGCATCAAATATGGCCTCACTGAGAAAACAGTGAGGTACACAGTTAAGCAATTTCCTACCTAAGCTAGCATTTAATTATATTGTTAATTTTAATGGAGTTTAGATGTGTGACTAAAGCATACTACATGCTTGGAAAGTGCTTTTCTGAGTCACTTTGAAAGCAAATGTCACTGGATGGATTTCTTTGAAGTGAAGTGTTGTAGATTCGTTTAACATCTTTTAGTTTAGGAGATGAAATCAAATGTGTAATTTTCTTATTAACTGCATAGATATATTTATATAGAAATATATAGGAGAAAAGTTACCTGAATATTTTGCAACAATACATAAAATGAAATTGTCTTCGATTTGTTATTAATTTATCATAAAACTCTTAAAGTTCTAGTAGATAGTCATAAAATAAATTAATAAAATAAAATGCTATGTGATAGTATTTGATGATGTACCATATTGCAGCTAATAGAGAATGTGCTTGTTTTAAATCCACAGAAAGAAAGACAAGAGAGAAGAAATTAGATTTTAAGATAATAAATCCCATTTTTTATTGGATGTTTTCTTTGTCTTCTTATTTTATCAATTTTTACTACCATTGCCACCAAGAATGGTGACGACATGGACTAGTTTTGACTGGGATAGATTTGATTTTCTTCATAGTAGTTAGTATGGGGCTATGTGCTGGAAATGGTGCTGATAACACTGGGGTGTTTTTGTTATTGCTGAGCAGTGCTTACACAGAGCCAAAGGCTTTCCTGCTTCTCCTTCAGTGAGGAGGCTGGAGGGCACAAGGAGCTGACCCCAGCTGACCAAAGGGATATGCCAGGCCATATCACATCATGGTCAGCAGAAAACTAGGGGGAAGGTTGGTCAGGGGGCTGCTGTTCAGTAACTGGCTGGGCATCCATCAGTTGGTGGTGAGCAATTGTTTTCATTTGCATCACTTCTTTCTTGGATTTTATTTCTCTATCTTTGTTATTTTCCTATTTTTTAAATCATCATCATCTATTTCAATTATTAAACTGTTTTTATCTCAACCAACAGATTTTCTCACTTTCACCCTTCCAGTTCTTTCCCCCATCCCTGCAGAAGAGTAAGTGAGTGGCTGTATGGGGATTTAGTTGCCAGGTGAGGTTAAACCATGGCACAACACTAAAAATAATAAAGAAGGGAATGTATTTTACAGAAAACATACAATAATGGCTTTTTTTAAAACAAGCATCCATAGTCATAGTAAACTTCTCATAAAGGTGGTACTAAACTGGTAGAAGGAATCAGAAGATTTTTTGCTTTTTTAATTCTGAAAGTATTTCTTGCTCTTTATTATTGCTGTTTTAATAAATATGTAAGACCCCAAAAATAACCCTGAAAAGAAAGGAAATGTGGGAATTAAAAGTATGCCTTGCCTAAATTTCTTCTCCAATAGCTGATATAGCTAAGTCATGGTACCAGCTACATATTTTACAGAATACAGTATGATACAAATATGGACTGGAAAATAAATCTTCTGTAGTGCAACAAAGAGGCTCTTAACAACTGTGCAATTGAAAGCAAGGGGGAAAGAAAAATTTCCAAAACTTGAGAAAAAAGACAATGTTGGATAAAAATTACTTCTTTTAGATTATTTCTAAAGGACTTAAAAATAAAGCAAGCAAACACTCATTTTCAAACAAAACCAGAATGGGGAAGTAATTACATTGAATAGTAACTGTGGGTTTCAAACAAAGATTTATAGGATTAATCACACCTATTCCTGTGGTATGGATTACAGGCACAAATCAGATAGAGCTGAAGTGAATCACTGACAATGCTGCACAGAGCAGATTGTTGGACTCCCATGGACCAAATGCTAGAAGGGAGTTTAACTGCATATTAGAGAAGTTCAAATATTTCTTCAATTTTATGACAGCATTGCAGACTTGAGTGTCATGGTCAACCCAGTAAATTCATAGACACACTTCCTTGCTCCATGTTTATAGATGGAAGGCAAGACCCATATCATGATTCCATGAAACCTTAGAATGGAAAGCAATATTCTTAGAGAAGAAGATCTATTACAGAAGAAAACCTGTCTTAAACTGTAAGTATAAACTCTGAAGATTTTATCTAGTAGTTTATGACAACTGTTTAAGAATCTGAGAGCCATCATTTAATTATAAAATGCTCACTGCTTAGAAGCTGATAAGGAGCAGCAGAATCTTTTTGGCAATGACCCAAATCCATATGAAACTGGCAAAAGTCCATTATGTTGCTACTCCTGTTTTAGCAGATTTTCTGGTGTTCCTAGTGTACTACTGATCACCGTTATTGACACTAATGAATTGTTTTGTTTATAAATAAATGGGCATGGAAAGGGATGGGAAGTTTATTCTTGCTGAGGCAAGGACATTTCTTACCTAGATTCAGGATGCAGTAGAGTCCTAGGTAATCAGAGAATCAGAATCCAAGTAGGAATCCAGCGTACATACCTCTCAGAGCGTTTCACTGCAGTGGCAATAACCAAGCTAGCTAGTTTAAAAATAGCCTAATAATGTGTGCATAAGCTATAGCTGCTGCAGTGGCTTCCTGTAGACAAATCTCATTTCTTCATATCTGCAGAATTCTCTTTCTCGATTAAACACACAATACACCCAAAAAAGTTAAAATCTTATTTTTTTCAAAAATATGAATCTATAATTTTTTAAACACTTACCTATACCTTTTTAATTTTTATCAGCCTTTTTACTTTTCTCCTATAACCCCTGTGAGATTTCATTTATCCTGTTCGACATTCACAAAACATAAACTTCTTCAAATCTTGTAGATCTTCCCTGGGAGCTGAAGTTCTTTTGAAATTAACCAAATGGGTGTTCTCTAAGCCAGCCCTCAAGTACTAATTGGCAAGGCTTGTTTTACATAAAAAAGCTGGGAAAATATTTTGTGTACTTGTGTCGTATTCCAATTTCTGTGACATTTGAGTTATCACTGATTCCTTTGGCTACCATTGTTTAGTACACAGACATGCTTCACCTGTTTTACAACATATAATGCAAATTAACTGTTCTGTGAAGTGCACATAATTTAAAGCATTAATTTTCTAACATATATCCATCTACATTTAATATTCAATAAATAAGGAAGATATTAGAGTTTTGGCATGGGAGTCTAAGAAGTTCAAGGTAGCTTATACATATATATGTATATATTTATTTTTAGAAAGGCATACAAGATGAAACTAGACCCTCTTTTTAGTAAATTACTTGCCCCTTTACTTGCCCCTTTCCCACATACTCTCACCAATTTACATTCACTAATATTTTTAAGACAACATCCTTTACTCTAAGACCTGTTCAAATGCAGACAGCGCTAGAGACAGCAAATCCCATTAAATTCCCCAGAAGTGCTGTCAGTCTGTACAATACAGGTAAGAAATGTTTATTTATTTTGTCCTGTTGTTTTTTTGTTATTATTTTTTTCTGTGGGAGAGGAGGGAAAGGAAACTTTGCAGCTCAACAACAAATTTTAAAAGTTGTGTGTGACTCTGAAGGCCTCTGAGGTAAATAATGTCCAACAAAGAAAGGAGGTCAAAATTGTAAGGAGACTTGGAAGAATTGTGTTTGGACCATAATGATTAAGTACTTCATCCTGGGATATCATACAATGCGGGCAAACCAAGAGTCTGCACTGCAGGATTACTTACTGCTTCATAGGGATTCATTCTATAAACAGAATAATATCACTGTTCACTGGCAATTATCACCTACAATGTGTTGCCTACTGCAAAATACAAGCTGAGTGTGCCTTTCACCTGCTTGATTTGCCACCAAATGGAGATGACCTTTTATTTAGAAACTTGCCCAAAGCAATACAGGTTAATCAAAGCAAATGAAGATATTCAGTTCTTTGATCAGTGAGTTTTCAGTTTGAGACATCTGCAAGGATTCAAAGTTCCTGTCTGTAAAAAAATAAGTATTAGACCTCTTAGAATTGTCATCCTTCTTCCTCCTACCTAAAATCACAGATGGATAGTGAAAATCCCTAATTATAAAAATACTTCTAATAAATTTTGAAAGTAATAATTCACAGAAATTAATATTAGTGTTTGTTTATATTCCACCTTCTACTCACTTACTCCAATTTCTTGAAAATAAATTTCAAAAATGCATTAAATGGAGTATCAGACAACAGCAGGACATTAACTGTGAATGTCTTTTAATTTTAATGTAATTTTACAACTGTGACTAACCATAAAAGTCAGTCGAAATGTACTGTTATAAATAAAAACATAAATGATGTCTAGTTTAGTGATAGAGGTTAGAAAGCTCATTTGAATTCATTTTTAGAACTTAAAAAGACCCATCTCACTAGCAAAAATTAAATTAAATATTACTGAAAGTATGGCCACATATTTTAACGGGTAGACAGACACAACAAACAGATACTCAGATCCATTCAGTAATACAGAATTGAGGGAACTAATGAATAATTACGTCTTTCTGGCCAAGATTGTGTGATGGGGCTTTGAGGAACCTGGTTTAGTGGGAGATGTCCCTGCTCATGGCAGAAGGGTTGGAACTAGATGAACTTTAAGGACCCTCTGAACTCAAATTATTCAATAATTCTATGTCTCTGATATTGATACACCAGTATTATATTCAGGTTTTCAAGTTTTTTTAAGTTTTTCTTAAAGTTAAGTGGAAGATTGACACATATTCTTCAGTCACTAATTTATCTTATTTATGTTGCCTATCTTATTTATCTTGTTTGTAATGGTACCTGTACTAGTATTTACCTGTGCTGGGATACCTGCTCAGTTTACAGCTACAGCTACAGTGCCACAAACACACATATTTAATTTAGTTAGATCTGTGATTTTTGTGTAAACAGAATGACAGTCTCACCTTGGCAGTGAGAATTGTAGTACCACTAAAATAACTGCAGAAAACCTCACTACACCTTCCTCTTTTGCTGCCTGAAAAGAGGAAAACAAAAGACAGTGAGGGAAAGGAGGACTATGTTAATATAACAGACACCTGTGCTGATTCCTTCTGTGCTGACTCACTCTTGCAGGTAGGTAAAAGAGGGCAGGAGTATTATATACAGGATCTTCATGTATGAGCACATCACACACAGTGAGGGTATCTCTGATACCCCTCTGTTGGTTGGGCTTCCTTACTTTCTAGTGCTAAGCCGTCAGCACACTTCTCTATTTCCACAGCTAAGAAGCAGAGACATGAGGAATTCAACAATCTTACAATCGCTTATGCACCTTTTAATGTTGCAAAGAACTAAGAAGACAGCACAGAAAATCACAGAAAAGCAAGATTCAGCTTCAGAACAGGCACGCTGATTCCTTTCGTAGTCTTATTTTCAAAAGCACTTAAGTCAACTATAGAGTGTCAGCATTAACTTCTAACTCCATATGTCTCAGATGTTTAGTTGGAACTAATTTGTCTTCAAAGCTTAGGTTAATGGTTTAGATGGGTTGACTTTTGTTTAAATCGAAAAAGTGGTTCACCCATTTTATCAAAACTTCTGAAAAAAATGTAGTAAGGTAATTTGAAAGCCCATTTATGTATATTTCTAAATAGCCAGACAGTTTCCTATTTATCTTCCCCCTCCCTGCTCCCAACATAGCAATTAGAGATGTTTCTCATAATTCCGTCTGCAGGGATTACTGGGCTGTTTACTTACAAATAGAATACAGGAAGCAAACCAACTTATTTTAAAATATATAATTCATAATAATAACATCTCTGAAAGTTTATTACAATCAAACCAGAATTCCAGAATTACTTGGGTTTATATATATGTGTGTGTGCCTAGTACATAGCAATAGAAATAGTTCAAGATTTATTGACTAAAAAAGGTTAAATAGGAAGATTCAGCAGTGACCTGGAAGCTGTACAACACATTGCCCAGCTGCAATATGGGAACGTGAAGCTATAGACTGACATCACAGGATAAATCACTGATATGTTACAGCACTCAGAGGAATTCTGTTCTTTCCACTTACATTTGGTGCTAGATGAAAAGATCACAACCATCAATGACAGCGTACATAAACCGTGAATCATAGTCCAAATTTTTCTGTTCGTCCTTTCCAGAATCTGTGCGATGGTTTTTTTCCACACAGCTGCAGGTAGCTTTATATGTATCTTTGCCATAAAATGTCAGGAGATACATGATCAGTTCAACCAGAGTCATGGGCTGATGGCACTCTGCCAATACAAAGCAGACATAAATGTCTCTCTGCTGCTGGTTTATGCCCTAATAGCTGCTCAGGCTACCTGGAGAAAACCAACAAATTTGGTTTCAGCCATAGAAATGCTTTTTAGGAAAGGTGATATCTTCCTGGGTTGAAAGTTAGGATTCCTACTTCAACATAACAAATATTTAGTAAACTACTTTGCTACTCTTAGAAAGTCTTCCTCGA
Source organism: Falco naumanni (assembly GCF_017639655.2). Taxonomy (NCBI): domain Eukaryota; kingdom Metazoa; phylum Chordata; class Aves; order Falconiformes; family Falconidae; genus Falco; species Falco naumanni. The sequence continues at coordinate 16,547,449 of NC_054080.1, read as the reverse complement.
CAGTGCCTTGTTTTCTGTATACCAGATGGGTTGAACTGTTTTTTTGGCTCTAACAGGGTTTTGCAAGCTTGATTTAATATTGGAGTTTCAGACAAATTTTTCTAAGTCCCTTTGCACATATTTTTGCCTTTGGTTGAGATGCTTACTGAATACAAATAGATCTAGTACAATCCCAGCTAATAAAGCTATGCTGATTTACATCAGCTAAATGTCTGTCACTTAAGTTTAACAAGTGAATTATCATGAAATATTCCAGAACCCCAAAGGGTGGAATATTCAAAGATGTGATCCCAAACGAACACCTTCGCATGCCTTCAGAAGCTACTGCCTGGCCACTGAGAGGCAATAGCAGACTGTGTGTTCATTTACAGTCTCCTCATGCTGTAAAGTAAAATGCATTAATTTGATGGAGATTCAAGGTGTTCCTTACAATCATGGTGTCTAACAATGTACATGTTGTCTGTTACTGCATTGCAGCTAAGAGATGGCAATTTCAAGAAGGTAATTAATAATTTCTGTTTGCACGGACAAGCATTATAGGTGTAAAATTATGTGTAAAAGGGGATTAGAGTCAGGTCACTGAAGGAATAACTACCCATGGTACGCCCCACCCTTCTCTAAGCAGTCTTGCCTCCAAAGTAGGGGAATACGGGCCATGCAGGATGTTGATGGCCAGTCCCAAGTGTTTGGAGCACAGTATTTTAAAGGAAAAGCTGAACTGGCATCAGTTTTAATGATAAAACATTGATGATGATGATGATAAAGCATAATGATAAAAATACTGCTTTGTGCCTTTGAGTGAGTACTCCAATTTTCTGTTAACACTCTGTCTTCCTTTTCCACAAGATGCCTGGAGAGCCACAGAGCTCTCCTGAATCTCCTGTTTGTCTGTCCAGCATCCAGAGACACAGGGTGGTGGAACTCCCCTTCTGTTAGCTGTGTGAGCTGGCTGGAAACAAATTATGTTTCCAAACCATTTAGACATATATATTGAGATCATCTGATATCTCTATAAGAGTAATTTTCACCTAATAAATAATTTTACACATAAAAACATTTACCTTGTTAGAAGAATTAGAAAGCTTTCAAAATATTTGTAATATGAGTCTGAATTCTCAACTGTCATTTTTATTTACATGTGATGTCATCAAACTTTATACTCAGTTTCTGAGTAAGTTAGCAATACTATTCTGTATCATTTCATATCCACGTTTCACAACATTTTATGAAGTTGATTATGATCCCTGTTTTCCAGAAAGCTAAATTTAGCTATCAGAGTCTACAAATTTCAGTTATTTATGTTTTAAAGAAATGTATTACTAACTATATTCAAAACCAAAACCAGTGACAGTCTATCTAGAATTATAGCACAATCAGTGAAGGTTTTCAAAGTAAAATGTAATAAGAATGCTTCAAGAATCCCTAAATTTGGTGAGCCATTTTACCCAAATACATCAGGGGCAAAATGATCTTGATATAGAAAAAAAGGTGTATAAATACCACACGACTTGCAGGGCAAAAAAAAGAAATAAAGCTGACCAAAACCCTGAAAAAAAGTCTGATAGTATTGATTTATTTAAATGAAGCTCTCCAGTAGACGTTACTCTTGGACTTTTGTGAATTTGTTCTGATCAGCCTAGCCCATGCACAATGTCACAGGGTTTCCCAAGGGTTTCTTCTTGAACATGAATTATTCCAGCTCTCATTTATACTCCAGCCACTTTAACTTCTCAGTTGGTATAAAGGGCTTTCTAAAGTAAGTAGATTATTCTATGCCTACATCAACTAGAAACCCTGTACAGTGCCTGAATAATTCTAAGGACCCCTCAGTACACTGTCTGTTCTGCACTTGGAAGACAAGTTGTTATTTTCAGACAGGGCACACAGACATGTTAAAATTTACATTCCTTTAGCTGACGTGGAAATCGGAAGCTGTGAATCTGTAGCAAATGCTCCCTGTACGAGTCACGCAAGCTCCCCCGCAGTCCTGGCTATGTATATATTCTGTGACTTAAGCCGCAGCCATTCAGCCTCACTTCTACAGGTGCCTGAAGTCTTTTAATTACCACTTTCTCAGGCTTGTCAGTTGATAGTTCTGATTTCAAAATAAGCACTTCTACTACTGAATATATGTGTATTTATCAATCAGGAACTCAGAAGTGATGAACAATAAGCTTGGTGGTCGTGGTTACACATTGTTAGTCATTACCACTGCATACACAAAACTGTCCTTTGCACTTATTCCCTAAATCAGCTGTACACACAGTACCGTAGAGCTGGTACCATGTGGTTAGGGCTGATGGCTGTGTCCTTGGTGGCCTCACCCAGAGCAGTTGAGGTGATCAGTCTTGAGAACTCTTTGACACAGGAAGCCCAAACAGACATAGGTTTGTCCTATGTTTTCACTCTTCCCACCTGATGCTCTTGTGTTACTTGCACCCCCTCCACAATGGGGTATTTGGTTTACCTCTGATGGCTTACCTTGGTTTTGCCTCTTGCTTCTTGTTTGCTAAGAGGAAGTCCTGCCTTTTTGCAGTTACTTGTGCTTATCTTGCTCTGCTTTTTCCTCTTATAAAGTTTCTTACTTGGGCTGTTTCTCAACACTGCTTAAGTACAACTGTACCAGTCTTTGTTTACCCCCTTACAGGTAACATTGCTCTCATAAGTAAACACATGCTGTTTATACATTGTGTTTGATGATGCTATCACAGTGCACATATTGATGTTGCTTACATTATTTTAGCACGCTTACATCTGGTTTCAAAGCGATATAATACTGATTATATTGACAATATTGCAAAACCTACTTAGAGTTTGGAGTAGTTCTGTAAGTTTTACAGGCCGTTGTGTTGATTGGCATATGTAATGGCACAAAATCATGTTGTTTATGATTACCTAAAGAAATAATATTTGGATGTATGAGTACCACCTGCATTTCAACATGAATTAGGTTTTATCTTTCTTTTCTCAGTGCTGAACGATAAATATGTTCTAGCTACAAAATCCACAGTCTAGCCAGTCAATCATTCCTATTCTTTCTCCTGTAATTTTTATCTCTTGTCTGCAGTAGAGATGTAGAAGCATAGTGTAACAGGTATTATTCCCCCCCCCCCCCCCCCCCCAATTCCCTTTTGCTCAGATAATCTTACATGTTGACCCCTTTTGCCCTGAAGAATCACTTGGCACAGTTATAGAGATTTTAAAAAACATTCACCTATTGCTCCAGAGTTCATTTAAAGGTTGCTACTGTTGGCTGTAGAAAAGAGTTTGGAATGGAAAGGTGTTCTAAATGAATGCTATCTGTTTGAGCCTGATTTCTCCTGGTCAGCATCAGCAATGAGTGTTACCATTACACTGAATGCTTGATTCCCAAGTAATCACCTCTTACCTACCACTGGAGAAACTAACATATCCCCTTAGACCACTGCTTGCTTTTGTCTTCTTGTATCACTCTTTTTTTTTTATTTTTTTTTTACCTGTGTATTTGTAACTGATGAAACTGACACTGCAAAGAGTTCCCTCTATGCTGTGTTTGCAGACTGGTTTCTGATTTTTCGAATGGAGCTACTGTCCAAAATAAAACTGAACTTCATGTTCATCTTAAGACTAAGTCTTGTGGCATCTGGTATTGCTTGTTGAAAACGACAGTAGGTACTGACATTTACAGTGCATATATATCTGGTAATTTCAATGTAGTCCATCAATATAAGAAGACGGGTGTTCCTGTTTTGAAGAAACGCAGAAAGAGCAAGTATCTCAAAGACAGATACATCAGAGAAACTAATTCTGCTACCTGTTATTTTAATTTGGATAAATTATCAGAGTCCCTTGTTGCATCACCTGCTGTGCCTGGCTGTCATCTTTATTTTCAAATATCACTTTATTGTCTCAGGTGTCTATTGATGGTCAATGACACAAGATTTTGCCACATTGTGTTGCAGGACCCATGCAATGACTTGACCCATAGGTCTTACTCTGAAGACGTTATATCTAATTATGAGGAAGATAATTTTACAAAATAGAAATGTATAAAGAAGGTGCTATGTAGGGCTCAGTTAGAATTAGGACAATAACTGGGAGTTCAAGTCTCTGTTTTGCCTCAAATTATGTTTGCAGTACTGGATGAACTGGCCTTTGTTTGTAGGGAGTAGAGGGGTGCATTCAGGTGGTTTAGGGAAATCTCCAGTAGTCTTGAAAACACACAATTGAAGTCCAAATAAAAAAAAAAAAAAAACAGGACAGACAAAGAGGTTTATTTCACAGGGGAGATGATGACAAAATGGAGAGAGGAGAATGGATTGCTGCAATACAAACCATAACAAATGGATTTTTTTACATCCAGATGCACAGAAGCACAGGAGCAACAGCTGTGCAACCTTGCAGAGAGGAATAACAGGAGTGACCAGTTCAGTCAGTGCAGGAAGCACTGCTATGGCCATTGCTAGTTAGATGCATGACTTCAAGTTTGAGGTTTCTCAAGGATTCACCATGGGTTCAAACATGGAGGTATCCTAGGTGACAGTAATTAAATTACTTCAGTCCATTTTATTGTTTGCTCATTAGCTTCTCTTTTTGGTGCAGATATTATTCTTTCTTTCTGACAGTATATAAAAGAATGAAATCAGTACATTGGGAAATAAAAACTAACCCCCTACTCAAGGACTCAAAGACAATTATCAAAATAGGAAATGTGAGAACACAATTTCACATAAGGCTTATTTTTATTCTGAAATGTGAAGTGGTTCTGGATTCACTGACGGTGCCAGTTGTCCTGGTTTCAATTGGGATAGAATTAATTTTCTTCTTAGCAGCTGGTATAGTACTGTGTTTTGGATTTAATATCACAATAATGTTGATAACACACTGGTGTTCTAGTTGTTGCTAGGAAGTGTTTACCCTAAGTCAAGGACTTTTCAGTTTCCTATGCTCTGCCAGAGAGCAGGTGCACAAGAAGCTGGAAGGGAGCAGAGCCAGCAGAGCTAACCCCAACTAGCCACAAGGATATTCCATTCCATAGGATGTCATGCTATGTATATACACTGGGAGAAGCTGGCTAGGAGCTGCGTATCACTGCTGGGGGACTGGCTGGGCATTGGTCAGCAGGTGGTGAGTAATCATACTGTGCATCACCTGTTGTTTTTTTCCCTTAGATTTTATTCCTCTCTCTTACTCTCTTCTTCATACAAATTTTTCTCATAATTACTATTTTTATTATTACTATTATTATAATTGTTATTATTATTATTATTATTATTATCAGCATCATCATCCTTATTGCAATTATTAAGCTGTTCTTATCTCAACTCATAGGTTTTACCTTTTTCTAGTTCTCCCCATCCCACTGGGAGTAGGGGGAGGGAGTGGGGGGGAGGGGTTTTATGGTACTTGGTTGCTGGCCAGGGTTAAACCACAACTCAGTATAATCAATAAATAACACTTTATAGTGACACAAAACCTGTCACACAGAAATAAGAATTATGAGTATTGAGCTGTAGAACCATGTAAGAAGTATTCTTCATGTTTGCTGACTGCTCACAGAGGCACACATTAGCCAGCAAAGGATTGTTTCTCCTTCAGAAACATGGCAAGATTTTTTTTAAAACAGGCAGATACCTTGCTTCTCTCTGTCTCTCTCTTTTTGACTACCCAATCTAAATTATGGAAACAGTGCCACACAAAAAAAGGTTTGGTGATATTTGCAGGAAATGGCTGTAACATTTTCAACTTGTTAAAAGCAATGAAACAAGGAAAGATATTGCCAAACTGGGAGAAAATGAGCCTTTGAAGAACTGACCTTCTAAAACTTAACATAACATCTCTATATTTTTCTGTGACAGTATGCTGAAAAGATAAAGCAATCTCCTTTGAGTTCTTCCAAACAAGATGTGTGCTATCAGAAATTTACTGAGCTGAACATCAAGAAAGAGCTATAGCTCATCCAATCTTCCATTCCACTTTTCAGACACTTCCAGTTTTGCTCAGTTATCCCTGCACTGACTCCATCATGTTTTTGACTATAGTGTAATTTCTCAAAAGATGCCAGCTTAATCTGAAGTTACCAGAAATGGAAAATAATCAGCCTTTCCTTTAATATTTTCTTTCCAGGGTTAATCATCTTACATTTTAAAAGCTGTTCCTCAGTTCTAATATGAACATGTTCAATGTTACCTTTAAAACATTGCTTCTCTGCTAGATCAAAGCGCCCTTGCAAGCCCTTTTTATTTTTTCTTATGAGAATAGTGATTCCTGGTATCAATTATCAAGTTTTATTTCAAATTTCTTAACATATGAATGTGTCTCAACATCTTCAGTCCTTGAAGATACTGAAAGCCTTCGGGTCTTTTACATCCTTCCTCTTCCTCAGTTTCTATTGACACGCAGCTACCTGAATAAGATCTCATTACACAGAATGTGTTACTTGGAGGCAAGGTCCATTCCTTAACTCTAGTCAGTATTTTGCTTTGTGGTCCTTTTAATCACAGCAGTTCATTGGGAGAACCTGCTGTGCTGCATATCAAGTAGACCCTTGGACTATTTTCAGATTCACATTTTTCTGTATTTTGTCTTCACTTCTATACATACAGCATACTGCACGCTCAAAGTATAAAAAAATTTGCATGTATGTGAATGGTTTTTTTGCCACTAACACTGTGTATTGAGTAAGCTTTCACCTTTTCTTTGAATGTCAGATCTTTCTTGTTTATAATTCTGAAAAACCTTTTTGGCATACTATTTTTTTTTTCTTCTGCAACTTTGTATTATCTTCTAAATTATTAATGAAAATCATCTAGGTATGGCATCAACTCTTACAGAAACACAGATTTGGTCACCACCAGCCCTTGCTGATTGCCCCCTGATACCTACCTGCCCTTCACAGCGTGCAGAAGGCTGGCTTTACTGTCTGTCATTGCACTATGTGATTAGCTTCATGTCAGTGAAGTATGTATCACAGTATTGTTATCCACATACCTGAAAAAGAACTCGTTGCTCAAAAAACCCTTAAGAAAGATCTAAAAAAGTGGTTGCAGCAGCATTTTGAAAAGCAAAATCCTAAAATCAAAACCAATGAAAATCTTTCAAAAGCAGAGAAAAAAAAATGAACAAACTAAACAAGCCTAATGGAGGTACTTCACATGTTTTACAAAGATGCCTCTTCACAGTGTAGTCCTTACTGCTGGAAAACATTTTGTAAATTTCACTCTTCCAATTAATTCTTTCAGGGACATTCCAAATCTGGAGTGAAAATTACACAATTTGGGTTTTTTTTTGCATGAGCATAGTTTCAGTCAGATGTAGAGCCTGAAAAGTCATATTGGGAGTCAGATATTTCTTTCCTCATCCCACATAGAGTTAATTACAGTTTCCAATGTAACACACATTCTTTTGATAAATGTTCTTAAGTTTTATGCATTTTTCAAAAACTCCTGGCAAATATATTGAATATTCCCAAGTCCTTGTAATTTTCCTCTTTTCCTTAATCAACTGGTGGAACAATATTTGGACTTCAAATTATCTTTGAAGAACTAAATTTGTAACCTCAACCCCTATCTGTGTGTCAGATTCCTCAGTACCATAATGACAGAGAATTCCTAAGTTGTCTGAAGCGTTTCTGTATGAGCCTGATGCTGCGGTATTGATACCAACAGCAATACTCCTTACTGCAGTATCAAAGCCTACATAAAGCAGTGATTTCCAATAGTTAAAAGAAACTTGTTTTAAGCTGACACCTTTTCCTTCCTCTTAGAACTTTGCTTTTGCATTATTGACTTCTCATTTGTCAGAGTTTTGCTGCAAGTGTTCTTTTGCAGTTTCTGAGTATTTTTCCCATCAGTCCTTCTGTTACTACAGCCAGAGCCCAAAATTAGTTTATTATAAGCCAGACATTGGAATCACTCTCATCTTTGTTTTTCATAATTTCTGTAATTTAATCCAAATGTTTTTACTCTTTTTTACTCTCTCTTTCTCTCTAATTGAAAGCTTCATAGATGGGAGCTCATTTGAATGCCTGACAGCTGTAAATTTCATCTGTTCCTTTATCTCCAAGAGTGTTATAGTTCTCTGCTTTAATGGTGCTCCAGTTAAACCAGGACTCATGCAAATACAGGCTGGAATGCTAACATGAACATTGTTATAGTTTTTGTACACTATGATCAATATCTGTTTTTTTATTACTGTAGGTTAACTTTCTTTACCTTCAAGGATCACTCACTTCAGGAAAAGAAACACTTGTGTAGGAAAACAGCTCTACAATGAAGACAGATGTTCACAGAATGTGTACTAATGAACGTTAATCAAATATCTCTCAGAAACTAGATGAGCTTAAACAAATCTTTCACATGAGAAAAGGACTCAGTCAAGTCAGCCACATGATGTCCAAGTTTGTAATAGTGAAGCAGGTTCAAAAAATTAAGCTGATTTCTCAAACCAGACATCTGTGACTTACTACCAGATGAGTCCTGACTGCCATTACACTGCAACCTAAGCCTGTATAGTCACCTTTGCATGCTAATAAAACCAATAAAATATCTGTACCTCTCACATTTTACTTTTTTTTTTTTCCTTTTTCACCTTCACAGCAGACCCTGCAGTCATGGTGGCATCACAGTAGTCCAGCAACAGAGTTGACCTTCACCTCTCACAAAATGGCACTGTCTGATGCAGGCGGGATCCCAGCCTGTTATGCCTCTTGGGAGCACAGTACACTAGCAGATTTTTGTTTGGGCCTTGCACGATTTTCAGTTTCAAAATAACTTACAATAGTTTCCTTATTTTCCTCCATATAGTCTAAAAAAATAATTTCTAAGCATTGGAATAATTTTTAGCATATCTAGCAGGACCGCTTGGGGTGACAGTAACTGTGAGAGCCTTTATCGTGCTCCATTACACAGCTCAGACACCATCATTGCAAGTTTTGAAACCCCACCCTATGTGCCTCTCCCTATCTTTAGGAAAATAAATATATTCGTAAGTTTAGTTTAGTATATCTATTCCTTTGTCTGGTACCAAATTCTGGGAACCATTGTGTTCCTAATAGTAATACTAATAATGCTATTAGTAATCACGCTATTACTAATACCCGAATGTAATAACAATGTTATTACAATTGACATATAAAAATGCTGATGCATGGAAAATTGAGCTATCAACATTTAAAAGTTGTATAATTTTTGTACTAAAAATATGAGAAACAAACATCCATAAGAAAGTTACTACTGAAAGGCAGGACTGTTGGGGAATTACAAATACTAAAATGCTATTTTATTTTCCCTATTTTGATACACTTTTACTTTAATGCTTCCTGTTCTCACCCTCCTTGCACCCTATTGTGCTAGGAGAAATCAGAAAGGTTTGAAGTTGTCATCAAGGTAACAGTAATCACAATTAGAATTCTCAGTCCATTTGCAATTTCATCTCTTATTCCTTTTCTAAATCATTGTGTACTTCCACTTGCACAAGAACAGATTGGTTATGTTTTGCCTTAACTGCCTCATTCTTCAGAAGGCACCAATGAACAAGGGCATTCATCCTTTTGCTATGAAATGGATCCTGTGCAACTCAACAGTTACTACACTCATCCTAAAACAATGTTGAACACTTTTTAGGCATTTACCTAATATTTTGGTATATTGTATCTCCTTTTTTAATTAGGACTAATGTGGAGAGAATCCATGAAATTGTTTCTCCAGACCAGATTTTTATATTTTGTTATACAATATTTTGTTTCTTTTTGGAATAATTACATTGTCACTCAGGAGTTAGGATTGCCTGGTTTTAGTAATCACCTTAATCAGCAATCCTATAGCCAACAATTCTGAAACAGAATTTTTGAAAGTATGATAAAAGTATATGTTGGTGTTGGTATTTTTAGTGAGTTACTGCAAAAGGTCCAGTTTTAGAGAGGTGGGGTACAATGCATGCTGTCCTAGAGATTTTAGATCACACAGTGTGCACATAACTTTTTCTAACAGTTAAAAAGAAAGACTTGAAAATGTGGAGAACAAGGGATTTGTTGGAATCACTATGGAGGATGTGATCAGACAAGGTTTCACACTTTGTGTGGAACCATTTGTGATGGCTTTTGTGCAGACAAGTATTACGTATCCAACTTTTACATGACACGTTCATGAATAGGGCTTGTCACATTTGAAAAGACTAGTGCCATCACCCTATTGTATAGTGGGGGAAACTGTGACAATGGAGAGGTTAGAGATTTATCTGCATTCACCCAGGGGTCAGTGGCAAAAAACAAGGTATGTGTTAAGGATATATTGAAACACATGAAGTCACTGGTGGCTTAACTCTCACAATCATTAGACAAAGTCCATTTTTCCAATTTCAACAAAATGTGTAGGTGTTTTGACAAGTTGCAGTCAATATTTGTCCATCAGCTTGCCTTTAATGAAACACATACAGATGGTGTTAGGAATTTTTAGAATGGTTTAAGCTATAGCACACACAGATCCACTGTTATTACACTGGTAATCTGCAGGGATGGTATTTGTATCATATTAAAATTGCTGCATTTATGATAGACAGACTGGCTTCTATAAAGGAGGGTTGAAGGAGCCACATTTTTTCTCCCTGAAGAAAAGTCTCAGGGGAACCTCAACACAGTTTTCCAGTATTTAAGAAGTACCTACAAAGAGGCCAGGGACTCTCTCCTCACCAGCAGCCACATGGAAAAGACAAGTGGCAACACTTAAAGGTTGCACTGGGAGAGTTTTCATGTCAAAATAAGAAAGATTTTTTTTGCAGTAAGAACAATCATTCACTGGAACAAGCTCCCCAGGGACGTGGTAGAGCCCCATTGCTGGAAGTTTACGAGATGCAATTGGACAGGGAGCTAGATAAGCTTATCCAAGCTTCCTTTCCCTCAAAAAACCCCAACAAACCTACAAACAGAATCTACAGGTTAACTGCTTAAGGAGCATCAATAAAGGGGTGCAGCAGAGGCACAGCTGAATTTTTAGAACAGGGATTGGGAAGTGTAAAGTAATGACACTGTCAGAAATTCTTACACATTTGTAGGAGCAAAACAAAATCACAGACACAAAAGCAGGATACCAGAGTTAGAGCGATGGTCAGTGTGGTACTGTTTGTACTTGGGAATTTAGAGAAAAGTTGATAAAAATTTTATTAAAGCAATATGTCCTGGAGCCTTAGAGTTCTTTTATGATATTTAGGGGGTAACAAAACCACAAGCAAAAAACAAAAATCATGTTTATATTTTCAGGATTTTACAAAAAAGCACCCCCGAACCACCAAACCCCAAAACACCACCACTACCGCCATGAAAATGTAGGCTCTGAAATTCATTAATTTCTCTGCTATATGTACAAGACACCTGGTCATACTGAGTGTAACTACTTACTAAGCATCTCTAAAAAAGTACTGGAAAATCAAACTGAGGGTCTGCCCTCCCATCTTACTTTTAAAATTGATTTTCTTATCAAATTCATCTTTCCTTTTTTTTTTTTTTTTTTTTTTTTTTTTTTTTTTTTCCCATAATATATCACCTGGATTTGAAAGTATGCATGGTTTGAAGCTTTTCACTGAGGACCTTACGTTACCTGCATTGCGGCTTAATTTATTTCACGGTTAAAATACAATTGTTCAGGTCACATTATCATATCACATATTTTATTTTTTTTCTTTCAATTTCACTGAATCCTAATCTCCATATAATTGAAACAAATGTGCATCCTTCTTATCTGCTGTGATGAGGTACAGAGAACTTTGAAGTTCTTTTCAAAAGATCTGGTGCTGTAGCTTTAGGAAACAAATGAAAAACAAAACACACTTTTATGGAGAAAAAAACCCACACATCCTTCTTTATTTTGTCCTTTGCTGGTTTAGTCAGAATAGTTCAAACTCATCTTAAAATTCTTTAAAAAAAACCAGACCAAATTAAAGCAAATGGCAATGTCCTCAGATTTCAGGACACTTACTGTATCTTTGGTATTATTCTTTTGCAAATGGAGAAATGTTCACATATTTTAATATTTCAGAATGTGTTAATTCTGTTCAGGATTGTAATCTTTTTTAATTGTAACTACATTTTCTACAAAACTGCTGACTGCCAATGAGTAAACCACAGAAGTGATGCTCTGAACGTGCCTTATTTCTATCACAGAAAGAGAATTTTGACTTTTTTTTTTTTAAAGGGCCTGTAGTCAATTGTCCTGAAAAGCCATAAATTTGGCATAGCTGTAAATTAAAGATTGCAAAGAAAACTCCATTTTCCTCGGCCTTTTCCCCTAAATGTCACCACATTGCTCTTTCCATAGTTATATTTGAAAAGGCAACTTAATGCTTAGGAAGATAAGATGCAAAGCAAAGCTTAGGAAGATTTCTCACAATCCTTGGAGAAAATAACTTTCTATTATAGAACTGTATTATTATAGTTATTTTTGTAGTTAATATTGTATTTATCATTGTATTTATTGTTATTCTATTGTTATCATTAATATAACATATACAATAGAATACAGATTTGTATGTCACCAAACCGTATCTGGTACTTGTTATGAGCAGTTAGACCACCATATGGAAGATTTGCTGTATGGGCATCCTTTCCTGCCTTTTCCTTTGCTGGAACAGAATGGGAGCCCTCTGATTTCAAACATGAATGCAACCAGAACAGAGACTTCTTTACACAATGGTACCTTTTCCTTCTCTTCTTTTTGTATGATAGGAAGACAAATAATAGCATTCACAAAGGAATAAGAAGATAAGTTGATTTGGAAATCATCTTTGGACAGTCTGGAACTGAAGGCAAACAGTTCCAAAGAAGGACACAAGATGTTGAACCACCTTTTTTTGTGCTATTAACCAGAACTTTTCTAGGAAGTCTTCTGGAATATGTAAGATACTGAGGTTCAATGGGAAGGTAAGAAAACCAAAAGCAATACTTTTAATACTTACAAAAAAAACCACAAAAGCAATACTTTTAACTTCTTACTTAGCACTCCTCTCTCATATAAAGAACTTTTGTGAGATATGACAGACAATGCCTACATTCCTGTGAAATACCAGGTGCTGTGTTCTGTCAGCACTCACATTGGATAATCAGCCGGTTGTCTTTAGGGGTTCAGATGGGTCGTGTGGGGGTGCCCATGAAAATGCTTCTGTCAAACACTTCTGAAGAGATGCAGTAAAAGTATGAACCTTCACTTAAAAGAACAACTTTCCCTGACCATTGCAAGTTAAATTTATGGCCAAGATTCTTGCCACAAAAGATTGTATCTAGAAAACAGAATAAAAACCATACAGAACTTGTGTTGATTCCCTAAAGATTTACATTAACAGGGAAGCAGTAAGAAAAAAGGTCAGATATGTCATGTTGTCTTTACCTGTCTTGTTTAATGAACCTAAAATAATGTTGGAAAAGTTCTATGTTGCACAAAGATCATCAGCAATAGAAAATGTCTTATTCATATGGAAAATGTTGTCTTGCTGAAAATAATTGCTCTCATCTTCTTTTTGGAGTACTGTACAGTGACTTTAAACAGACAAAGTCCTTGGCAGATGTAAACCACAAAAATTCTCTTTTAGTAAGTAGAATAGGATCAGTTTACAGTAGAGAATTGTTGCTCAGTTCCATCAAAGGCACATTCTCATGTAATTTCTTTGCATGCATTATACAGATCTTCATTTTTCCTATGTCTTATCTGCATTTCAGCTGTATATTCAGTGATTGTTTCAAACAAAGTATCTCAGTGAGACATCCATGTACAGAATAGGTGTGAAGTATTTGACATTAGTTCAAGGGGGTTTAGAATAGTCCTAATTATTCACTTCAACGTGTTTTGTACATGTCAGTAAATTAAAATAGCACTCATAATACTTTCTTATGCCCCTATTTTACGCATAGTTAGGCTGATGTAGAAGAAGGGTTATGGAACTAACCTTTATTATTAAGCAAGTCACCTGCCAAAACTGAAAGTGAAATGCAATCACCCTTCTGGCTCCCAGGTGTTCCTTCTTCTCTCGTTCTTCTTTTTTCCTTTAATTCATCATGCCTGTACGTTTCCTCTCCTCTATAAATCCAAGTAACTCAGAAAGGTGAGTAGATGGGACAGGGGAGTGGCAGGAAGGAGCAGAGGAAATCCGAAAGGACCTAAAATCCATAGGATGGTAAATCTGCTCAGATAGAAAAGCGATATTCTGGATTATGACAAGCAGGGTACAAAAATTTCTATGTACAAAAAAGGGAGCAGTGTTGTTCAGTGAAACAGGAGTTGTTTCTTTTTCTTAAAAAAAAAAGTATTTCTTGATCTATTTGTGTTACTTTTTCTGTCTCTTTAACTGATTAAAACCCTAAATTTTTGGTTTCGACTTCCCCTCTTTTTTGATTCCACCAGCTAAATCCAGGTCTGGTAGTCAACTGAAACAGTATTTGAAATAACTTGAGCTGCATCTTAGTAAGGTAATCATGTACCCGAGCCCTAAATGTGAATATGTTGCTCACAAACAACAATGATACAGCTGAAAGCCCATTAGAAAAGAAAAGAAAAGAAAAGCTAATGTATCAAATTAGTTTTTTAAAATAAAAGTTTAACTTTGTTTCATAAAATATTATCTGCACTTACCTTGATGAAAAAAATGGATGTACTGGGAGAAAACACGTCTTAAATTGTCAGGATTAAGGAATCTGGTTCAAAATATCCTGTCTAGAATAAAATAATTAAAGTTTAATTATAATTCTTTTAAAACAGCTTGGCTTAAGACATTGTAAACTGCTTAAAGGGGAATAGACCCTTCAAAAAACCTGTAATACTGCTAACACATGCTTTCCATCTGATGTTTCACAGTTATGTCAACTGTGATAGAATCCACTGTTGAGGTATTAAATTTTATTCTGGAGGATCCAGAGCACAGTTTCAAAACATCTGTGACATAGAAAGAAGTGCTCTGGGAAGAATTATACATATCATAAGCTTCATTCATACAGGATAAAAAGACCTTCTACTTGTCATGGGATTGGTATTTTCAGTTCTTGACAGAATCCAGTTCCCAAGTGCCACTCTTCACTTTACAGAACTGCACCTACAGGTCCCCATTCTGAATACATTAAAATTAAAATATCTATTGCTGTGAACAGCTAATAGGTCTGAGCTCTACCTCTGGCTTAGTAGAATAAAAGGCTATGTTCAAGGTCAGAGAAGAGGTGAAGAACAGTCTTCTGTGTGAGATGCTGCTGCTATTCTAAAGACAATAGCCAGTGCAGACACAAAAACGTATGTCGTAATCTGGCTTTGACCTTGTACATAGGCTTGGTCTGGCCCAAAATATCTAACCAGCATGATGAAAAACTAATTCCAGAATGAATCTGAAGATCATGCATGTGCTTTGCTATACATGGCCTGAACTAAATTCAGTGTATACATAGGAAATCCAGCAATTGTTACTCTTTGATGACAACACCTTCAAACACTTGTCAAAATATTATCTTGTGTGTGTGTGTGTGTGTGTGTGTATGTATATGTCAAAGAGATAAACTAGAAGTGGACACTGTCTTTCAAACAGTAAGGGCTGTTACAAGCCAGATTTATTCTCAGCTTTCCCAGGACTGCAGTCTGTCCCCTCAGTCATAGGCAGACCTACATTTTCTCTGCCAAACCTGAAATAGCAAAGAAATGTGTTTCCATTAGGTGTGAGGATTGCCTGTTGGCCAGAGTGCACAATGGATATTGGAACAGGAGCTTGTCACTTCATACAGGAGTGACCAGGTTGCATGACATTACAGGATAACCCAGGAAAAAAACTTTGTTCTTAGATAGATAGTGTGTGCTGACTTCACCTGATGAAATATTGGCATTGGAGTCCTTCCTGCAAGAGGACAACTTCATATTTCTCATGCAGGACAAAGATGATTTAGAACCCTTCAATCATGCCAGTTGGTTCACTTCATTTTAGGGGAAAGCTCATTCAAAAGACAAAGCAGAAAGACAAAAGACATTTGTTTTCATCTGTCATTTCTTTAATGGTAGTATAGCTTGCTGGGAAATTATGTAGCCAGAAGTAAGGGTTGTTACCACTTTAATCCACATAGGGAACAGACTGACACTGAACGACTAGTGGGAATGCTAGTAGCTATTTATGGCGTTCTTGTAGGCCATTTGTTCTGTAAAGTTTTAAAGGAGGTGAATTCCAGCTGTACATTCTGACAGCTGGATGAAACACAGATTTAATATATTACTATTATTATTTTTTTTTTTTAGGCCAGAGAATCACACCACTACAGAGTACCTAACTTTGTACCCCGTGCAAAGAGTCTCAGGATAAAGCAAAGAACATCACTTACTGGTTTTAATTCATTATTCCTATCTGTTTAGATATATATGAAAGAGGATCAACTTCCCAGAGGTGGGCTTTCCTCATCTTTGCAGAAACATCCAGCCAGCAAAACCTACAAGCCTCACCTAGGTGTGGCTTCAGAAAACTTGCAGCTCCAGAGGAATTCCCATTGGCAATTGCTGCAGGGAATCCTGACATGATTTTTGGTGTGGTTTTAGACCACCAGTTTTAAAGAAGCAATCAGAAACTAGAGGAATCTCCTCAGACTGGGTTAGACCACTGCCAATTTTTCTGTGGCTGAGACAATTCCAATTCATGTTGACTCAAAGGCTTTGGCCCCTGTCCCAGTCCTAAATCACCCTCTAGGCTAGGATGTGAGAAGGAATCTTTGGAAAGCAGACTATGTTCTAGCACAGAATGAAGGTATTTTCAGCTACATTAGTGTTAAACCATTTAACATGATGATTCCCACTCTCTCCCCTTTAACCTCCCTCATTTTGAAATCATTGACCTCTGATCTGCTTTATTTTGATCTGGTGTCAACATTACGTCTGCAGGAACAGTTGTTACTCTGTGCTGTCAGCTGGTGGTCAGACACACTGCGAGGCTCTAAAACCCCATATGTACCTGTGTAGCATGTTAAATAAAGCCAGAAACATCACTGACACAAGCAGCAGGGAGATGTGTCAAAACAGAGCAAATGAATAATGTGCAGGCTTTGGTGCTGTCAGACTGAGCATCGTGCATACCCTCAGCCTTCTGATACACTGAGACTGAAAAATCTATGTTCTCAGCCAAACTATTAGCTTTTTAAAAAGACAATAAAATTGCTTGAGAGTTTTGATAGGATGCCTCTCTTGGTGAGCCTTTCAAGTAGAGACTCTTTGCCTTTCATATGGTTCTCATTCAGGAACCTCAATATTATTGTCACTATGTTAAATGCTGTATTAATTTTTCTAGATATGCTAAAGCTCTACCAGAATTTTTCTGGAGTTTCTTATAAATACTGCTTTATAGACCCTCTTTTGTTTCTGCAAACAGACCTTTCAAATTAGTATGATATTGTTATTAAGAGACATTCTAAAACCGAAAGACACATTATCTTCTGAAGAAATGAAGAAAAATTCTCCACAATGACTAATTACAAACACATCTCTCAATTTTTTCTCCCCCTTCCCCCCCATTCCACCCCCTGTTTATATAGACCACATCTAAAGAAAGATCTTGGAAAAGGGCTCTTAGATCTCATACATCGTTAAACATCCTGGTTTAGCAACAAGGATTTTACTCTCTCTCCTTCTCCTTGGACCCAATCCCCTTCATCTCTTCTGCCTCCTTTTTTGCTCCCTTGTTTCCCTTTCCCTTTCTTTTTTTCTTTCTTTTTTCCCCCCTTTATCTTTCCTTTGCCATCACAATATCCTTATTGTGGAGGTAGTACATAGGAAAGGAAGCCCCATGAAGACTTCTGACTGCCTGATAACAAGTGGAAGGGTATGCCTGCCTTGCAGGGAAGGGTTTTGCACTCACTGCCAGATCAGGGAGTACTAGAGGCTCTACTGCCACACAGAAGGCTCCTGTGCTGGGATCATGGGTCCAGCAGCTCCAGCTTTCACTCCTGGCTTCTTTCACAAGCAGCACAACAATGCCAAGACAACACAAACAGAATTTTAGTCAAGAAGTGACAAATTCTCTGCAAGAAAGAGTAACCCTGGGGATGTCCTGGTACATGCTGGCAGCAAAGGTTGTAGGACATGTCAAAAGTGGCTTGCAGAATGGTGGTATCCCTGATTTTGTTGTCCATCCTATCTCTGCTGCTTTTGCTGTGAGAAGCCCACAGGTGTGCTCTGCCCAAAAGTGATTTTTCAGCCAGGTCATGTAAAAATCCTGGATGCATCTGTTGAGGATGGGGTCCACCTGTTTTTAATGTGGCATAGCTTGGGAATGAGGTAGATGATGTGCAATTAATGTTCATTAAAGCACAGTTAAGAGTTAAAAAAAATAAGTGACATTCATTCTTTGGTTAAAGGGTATTGGCACAAGTATTCTGACGTCCTGAGTTTACTGAGAATTTATGCAGCTGAAACAGTAGAGGCAACTGCTTTGTAAATCAGCATAAGAGAGCTGGGGATCTTCAGCTCATTTATATCTCCTAATTACACTTTTTTAATAATAATTAATAACATTTAACTTTTTTATCACACTTTTCATTCACAGAATCAAAAATTGAGTTGTAAACAATAATTAAGTTTCAAAGTACCCATAAAACAGAACCTTAGAGTGATCAAAATCTTAGTTCTGTAGTTGTATAAACACTCTGCATGCATGAACTGAAAAGATAAGGAAAAGAGCTTGTGTCATTTCCTTTTTCCTCATTCTGTGGTCAAATGTTGAAATCCCACCATAAGGAGGCATTCTATTATTTTTTGTTAGAAGTATGACACTTGTAAAGTAAATGAGTTACTAATGTGATAGTTTGCTTCCCAGGACTACAGACTTGTGGCTGCCATATATGAACTAGAAACCAGAGTCCCCTTCATGAAATCGTGTGACAATCTGTTAAACAGCTGCCTTCTCTGTTTGTAGGTACCTAACACTATCTCTGCAAGCACTTCTTCTCACTCAGAAGAGAGCAGCCATCATTAAGGATCTCAAGAGCATGAAACATGGAGAGAGGTTCTTGGAGGACATCAAAAAGCAAACCTTAGGATGAAAGGGGATTAAGAAACGAAGGAAAGAACCCCTCAGAAAAAGGGTGAATGAAGCTTATTGACATAATAGGAAAGCTATTGGGGGGAAAGATTTGGGAGCAAAAGGTAGTGACACAGGTGGCTAGGAGAAGAAAAGAGGTTATAAAATGAATGCATGAGGTTTTAGTGCTAAATGTTCAGGGAAACTGTTCCTGCTCTAATGTTTAACTTGTATTGTGAAACACTGAGAAAAGAAAATTGGGTTTTGATGTTTTAGTGTTAGAATATGAGGTTCTTTACATACGTGATACACACATGCTTTTTTCTTTCTGTATTCTTAATATGCAACATTATTTGTATTAAATGTTTTCTAGCTGCCAGTGCCTCATCTGTTAGTACTAAAAATGTCATTTTTTACTTTGATTTGTTGATGTTCAATAATTCATAACTGCTTATCTCTATATTTTTCAATGGCTCTATTTTATACACACACACACACACACACCCCCCACACACCCCCTTTTTTTTTTAATGTACTTTATCTACTTTCTGTCCTTCACTTTCTCCATGTATAAGTAATAGTTTGATTTTCTGAGGAAACATTTGTAAGAAAAATTTCATTGCCTAAGCTTTTAACCAGGGTCTGACTTCCTTTGATCTAATCCTGAGGTTCCAAAAGAGCAAGTCAGAGAGGCACAAGATGCTGTCCTATAGATATGGGAAGTGCTCATCCATCACTTGAAGTATTTCAGGTGCATTCACTCTCTCTCATAATTTTCTTTCTTTTATGACTAATGCCTTGTCAAAATGCCATCTCTTCCAAATTAAATAAATTTTGAATAATGTAAGTGAAATCAAAGCCTAAAGTAGCCTGTAGCTACTTTAAAAATATTTGTGTAATATTAAAAATTGCTAATCTTTATTTTCTTTTCCTTTAAAAACATGAATGGCAAAAGCTTTCTTTCCAAGAACTTTTTACAACAGACATGCTTTAACAAGACAAACTTTATAATAGTAGCCCTTTGAAAAGTAAAACTTGCATGAAAAACAGGAGGTAATGTTCTTTGCATGAAATCTGGGGCCACAAGTATTGGAAGCAAAGAAGAAATTATGCTATCAGTAGCTGACATTTATTTTGTAAAGTATGGAGAAGAACGTTATGATAATATAGTTGTGAAGCATGAGTTTTAGGGATATACGTTACGTGTACAGTGTTGATGTGTTTTAGCACCACTTTTAAAGAAACTTCACTAATTGTTCATGCATCTGTTTGAAGTGTAGCCCTGTTACTGGAGTCCTGTGTAGGCCCAGAATAGGCTGCAGCTGGGAGCCAGATTGCTTTGTGCAGGTGCTTAGGGACCATCCCTGTAGGAGACTCAGCCTTGATTCATGCAGTTGCAAAGGGTCACTATCTTTTTTGCTGAGAGCCCCAAATGACATTGCCAAAAAACAAGGAGGAGAGAGGATAAAGACCAGAGCGATGTCTTTGTACCATGTCTTAGTTCAGGTAATACTCATTTACATTGTATATACTGCATTATATGTAGTGTATTAAGTATACAGACAATAGTCACAATGGTAGCTTGAAATTGCCAAGTCCACGGTGATAAGTGGTGGAAGTGGAAACAAACCCGATACTTATGTTTCCTAGGAAGAAACTTAGATTCATCAGGATTTTTTGGCTAATTTTATGAAAAAAGCTGGCAAAAGCAATCTGAGTTTGCAAATGAAGTATTTTACTAATCCATGTGTTTGAATGTGGAGGTTTTGAAACATACTGGTTTAAATATACAGACAAACAACAAAAATTTTTTGGTTCCCATAAATACACCTGGCACGCAATGAACCAGCACTAGTCAGTCTTTTCAATATATCTACAAGGAAACGTGCATAGGAGGGAATTTATAATAGGACAAGCTGTTCTGAATGTCCTTATGCTCTTGATGTTTATGGCCATGTGAAAATGAATTTGACATGGTTTATTACAGAACAGTGATGGAGCAGCATTTGACTGAGCAGGAAAATCTTTTGCTTGCTATTATGCTGTTATAGCTGAGCAGTGTTTGAAATGAATGTGAAGTGGAAGCTGAAGTCACCTTTTCTAAAAATCTAGTATAAAGAAGTTTAACTTATGTGTTCTGCAATTATGAGAATGAAAAATCATTAGTGTCATATTTTCTTGCATCTGTCTGCTCAAGCAAATGACATTGTAATAGCAATAGTATATTTCTAAGGTATTGTTACCATCACAGTACTGAAAACTCAGAAAAATTTTCCCTTGACTTGGTCTAAAATGTGCATATCTTCTAAGTGTTACATCTATAAAAATACCTCTTGTGTGGGCAAATGCTTTTTAATTTTCTTTTGGACTTTATGTTTTTTCTTTATATGTTTTCACAGTGGAAGTTCTGGCTCTGTGCTAACACTTGGATCAAATGGATCTTGAGTCTCATGACTATTCCGCTATGAGTTTGTTTAAGGAAGCTTTTAGGCTACACAAACTGTAGCCCTCAGTCTCTGTAACACTTAGTGTAAGTCACACTGTAGACTCAGGTGCTTGTGTAATAAGGACTGAAGGTCCAGCTTTAGTATAGTACAAAAAGTGAATGGAACAGATACAGGAAAAGTATTATTACATGTGAAAGAAAAAATAATCAGATTAACAAAAGACACACTGTGCAAGGAACAACGCAGTCAGAACACAGAGTTCTATGTATGGGATCTGATTCTGTTATGTCATACAATGTTGGCTTTTCAGCTAAGATATCTTGATTACTTCTGATTTATACTTTGTACAAAAATAAACAAGTGCAAAAGAAAATCTGTAAATGCCATAGTAATTTCCTGTATACAACTAAACAAAAAGCAAAACAGCAAAACAGAAAATAGTTTTTCTAATGACAGTCCTGAAATTGTAGAGAAAATTAAAATTATAAATTAATTTATTTATAAGAAAGTAATATTGTGTTAATTCTTTAAGTGTTTTCTGGATACTTAAGGGTAGCAGCAACAGGAGTAAATCCAGCTGTTGATAAGGAATAGTAGGTTTTACATACATAAATGTATATATATATACACATACACATATATATACACACACACATATATATATCTATATTAGCTAAAATATAAATTGCCTAAAGCATTGTCGTTGGGACCCTTCAGTTATTCAACTGATAAGGAAGT
Organism: Falco naumanni; assembly: GCF_017639655.2. NCBI lineage: Eukaryota > Metazoa > Chordata > Aves > Falconiformes > Falconidae > Falco > Falco naumanni. The sequence continues at coordinate 16,525,277 of NC_054080.1, read as the reverse complement.
GGCCATGAAAAGGAGTCTCTCTCAAAACCTGTTTTCTAGTTCTTGACGGTTTACCTGTGTCACCTACAGACACATCTAATTTGTAGGTTTTCAAATGGATTTTTGCAGCTGTAGCTCACAACTGTTTTCAACAGCGTGGAAACCTTACTGAGATGGTTTTGCCCTTGGCTCCCTTCCCGCCTCTTTGTCAGTATTCATCTCATTGTTCTGATACATCTGTTTGAGGGACCAAGCTGTGCTCCTTGGGTATATGAAATTGTCAACCTCAAGTGTAGACTGTCCTGGCAATAGAACTAATATTGTAGAGCTTGTTGGCTGAACAACCTTATGCTTCTCAAAGTAAGACATAAAAATGAGGACACCAGTTTTGGGTTTTTTCCCCTGATGACAAATGGCAAGAAAATAGTAGAGAAGGAAGAGCTGGAGCATGAAAGAGTCATATAAATTTAATTGACTGTATTGGGCTGCAGGTCAGTTTTGATTAATAGGGTCTTCTGTGTTAAAAATCATGAATCCTTTTACTCTGTGCTAAAGAACAAAATCCTCTACCAGAAAACAAGTCAGCTGTGTTCCACCTCTTTGCTGAAGAATATTAAGGTCATTGTCTTCCTTGTGCTCTGTGTTAGGCTCTTACACTTAGACATAGTGGTGAGGAAAGACTGGTTATAAGAAATGAAGAAAAATAACAATCAAGATAAGTTGCAGCTAGTTCCAGACATGGTTTACATTTTCAGGGCCTAAAGTGCCCAAGCTTATCTAAACAGTTAGGTCTCAGATGCAAAAGGGTGAATACTGTGGGGAAAAAAAAAAAAGTGTTTGCAGGTGTCTGTCAATACAGAAAACTCTGTACCCTATCAAGTTTAATTTTGCCTTCTGCTTAAACAATATTTGACAGAACCATGAAATTACACTTAGAAAAGAACCATTTTGCTTTTTGAAAGCAATGTTTTCTTAAAAATTTACTCAAATACCTACTTTCATTAGCTATATTATTCCTTTGCTTGCTGATGCATTTTACTTTTTAAAGACAAGGATTATCTTCTGGCAAGTACTAATCCCGGAATGAAATAAAATAACACATAGCTTTATGTTTGTGTTGAGACCCCAAGTCATAACACACACAGGCATAGGACCCTTTACTATAGAGCACAAACTGAAAGACAATAAGCAGGTCTTTTGCACTAGTAATCTTAGAAATTCTTTCTCACTGCATCTGACTCTGCACTGTGTAACTATTTATCTGGTTACTTCCTCTATAACTTGCTGATTTGTAAACACATATCTGTGAATGTATTATTGAAAGCTCCTTCAACTTGTCACACTATAGAAAAAAAAATCTTTTAAACTTCTTTTTATTTCTTTCGCTGTTACAGTGGACACCTGCCTTTGTGTGAACACTCATGGCTGAGACTTTCCAGAAGATAACAGTTGTCACTCCCTGAACTCCAGTTTACCTACCTGTGAATAGTGTATGAAAGGATCTGAAGAATGCAAATAGTTTTAAAGATGCTACACATCATAAGAGTGAATAACTATCAAAGACAATCTCATATGTTCATGTTTGGCTGTGGTCTGTCACTCAATATGCATGAGGAAGTGCGGGAATTGTTATAGTAGGCCTTTTTATTTTTATGTCTTTTCTCCAATATTACTCTGTAACAGATACTGCAGAGGAAAGTGTGACAAGTCAGTGATGAGTAGTTAGGAAATGATTTGCTGACTAGGAAAGTTAATATTACCTCCCTTTTATTATTTAAAAGTTATGTTTGGACTAAACCATAAACATTTCACTATTTGTTGTTGTAAATTTGAAAAGATGGGTGAAAACGCAGATAGCGTTTTTAAGGTCTCAGCATTTTTTGGTTGTTTTCAATACAAATATTTCATTATCTTAGACTGACAACCCTCTCTGTGTGCTGGCAAAAGGTCAGAGTAGTTTGGAGGGACAACAGTTATCTTGCATCTGGGTGTAAAGTTTCTCCAGTACCTATCTCTGAAAATACTGTTAAAAGATTTCTTACGTCTTTCTAATTAACAATAGCTTTGTATCAGAACTTTGTAAAGCAACTTCAGGTGTGCTACACTCCCAAAATATGTCACAACATCTTGCCTAGCTTAAAGCTCTGCAAAACCACTAAAACTCTAGTATTATAAATAGCAGGGATCTTTTCTACTGTAATTGTTAAATATTTGTTATTGCTAATCTCACCAACACTGAGAAACTGGGGAAAAATAGAACAAGCTCAGAAGATTTGTAGAAGACTACCACAGCTTCATGCATATAAAAAGAGTTTTGCCATCAGAAAGTTGCAGGCCTAATTTCCAAATGGACACCTTGTGTTCATCAAATTTGATCATAATAAATATCATATAAGGACTGTGAAAAAGACCTGTACCAAAACAGCTATTGTTTTCTTCAAATGTTTGTAAAGCACTATGCAGCAATGTCTGTAGAACTAAGTGTTTTACAAGCACTCCCATGTGCGATTTTCTCTTGAATATATTCACAGAGTTTTCACCATGACTGGATATTAGTTCTGTTCTGTAACATTTTGGCATTGCACTTCACCTGACTTACCACATTGTATATGCACTGTAATGCTCTATACATCACCATGTATAAATAAATGTATAAATCATGGTAAAGCCATGATTTCCTTAAAGAATGAGAACTAAAAAAGTTCTTTGATAATTATTCAAAGGCTTTCTAAACTAGTTAGGCTAGGAAGAGTGGAAAGACAGAATAATTTCCAAGAATAAAAAGAAAACGAGGCAAGATAAGTTATTTTGTCTTGGCTAATAAAGTGTTATTCTTTTTTGTGGCTGCTTTCATTTTTAGATTAAACAATGTCATAAAATGAATCAATACTGGGAGCTTTAATTATTGTATTTTAGCAGGAAAAATCAGTGAGTTTGCAGGATTTTCTAAATGACCTTAGGCATGTTTTTTACTGGTGTTTGGATTTCTTTCCAACTATATTAAAAAAACCCAAAAACATCTCTTTTTCCTTTTCCAGAATTCATTCACATGATGAGTGAACAACCACAATCCTACACTAGTCCACACAGTGGAGTGAGTGTAATTTATGTTAAAAATGCAGTAGACTTGGATTTCAGAAAAAAAATAATCTTGGAAGCAGAAACCATGTGGACAATATGACCATACTGTCATAAGTCTCAGCGATGTTCACATGCACATATATATTTGTACTATATGGCACCTGCCAACAGTCTTCGCTCTTTTCAAATAGGCATAGGAAAACTTCAGTTCATTGGGAAACATTCAGAAAACTTCAGCCTCTCTATTTCCTCATTTTTCACATTTAAAAATTAATCTTGCTATCCATGTCCTCCAAATAAAAACTAGCATTTACAATCTAATATGAAGTGGAGAGGCGAGAGAAAAACAAATGTGAATAAATAAATTCTATCAGTCTAAATGAACTCCTAAACATTTAGACAAAAAGGCATGTGAGGATAGTTAGCTCATGTCAGTTAAAAAGTCTTTGCCTGTATCTGTGATTCTATACCTATTAATCTTAGCTGAGGAACCTGTCCGTAAATTACTTTCAAAAGACTATGTTACATTCCTTTGACTATTAAGGGAGGGAGCTTTTGCCTGTTTATTTACTATACTTTTTAAAAGATGTATTCTCTACAGGCCGTATGCTTCTCATCCTACAAGCTACATACAAGCATAGATATTTTATTAGTTATATGTCAAGTGAAATACTAGAATAGAAATCTCTGGGTAGCAGAGACCTCTTGCCACTGCACATATCCCTGCAAATGAGAAACCGTTATTTCTCCACAGGTGAGGTATTACAGATTCAGGCATTGGCAATGAAAACTTTCTATTGTCTCAAAACACATTTGTCCTTAGCATTCGCTCAAAGCGGTCTTTAGCCCTCTGACTGAAGACTTTGCATGATTTGCGGAGGAAGCTGATGCAATTGATTTTAACTGAGCCATTGAGGCAAAAAAGAAAATTAATGGAGATCAAACCGAACTGCTGGCTTATGTGGCAGCTAGATGTTTGGTTACTGACACATATTTAAGTTTTTAAACAAGATGGTTGACCCTCTATTATTGTATTGCATGACTGCAAGTAAACGGGGTGATAACAGAGTGAATACTCTAATCCAGCTTCATGATTACTTCATATTACCTCCTGAGTCTCATTTTCCATGCAGAGGGTGTGCAACACTGAAGAATAAATTTAGTTAACAAATGCAGTTAGTATCGCTATTGCTTAGAAGACCCCTCTAGGCAAACTGCCAGTCCTTTTGTGCTTGGCAGGGATTTTGCTATTGACTTCAATAAGTCCCAGGTTTACATGTAATTTAACCAAACAGAACTTTATTACATACATTTCCCTCGAGGCACCACTGACATTTTTCAAACCTCTGTGTGCTAATTTAATTTATATACCTATAGCAATTGTTTACAGAAAAACAAAACAAAAGAAACAAACCCCCCAAAAAAAACCCCACCCACATCTAATCTACTTTGTCTCTGTAAATACAGTCTTCTACTACACTGAAATTTCAGTTAGGCTACTAATATTGTGTGTTGCACATGAGATTAGTGGGACCTTCCACAGTCCCCAAACTGTGACTGTTTAAACGGTGAACTGCTGTACTTAGATGCAAACTTGATGGATGGGTGTTGTTTCCCACACAATAAGTATACAGTTACAAACTGCTGATGAGATATTTGAGTGCTGACCTTCTTGCTCTTCCTTAATTTTTCAAAACTTCCTATTTTTCTTTTTTCTTGTTTCAGATTAGACAAGGATGAAAAAATGTTTTATCTTTACATTTGACTCTATGCTGACATCTGTGAGCTTTTACCACGTGCGCGCTCACCATGTATTCCACCCCAAACGTATGTCACTGAAGACAGTCAGTGTAAGTTGCTAACTTTTAGTTAAGCATTTGATTAAGGTTTGCAGCATAAGCCTTTCTAGAAGAAACATGATGCAAGCAATCTTTCCCTTTCTGGGAATACAAACCGTTGCATCTGAGCTAAAGTTGCAATGGTCAGTAAATGCAGAACACCATCTTCCTGTGGTGTTAAAGACTGTAACAATTTTTTAAAATGTATTTTTTAACCCCATTACAGTTTTTGTTCTGCTGTAGGATCTCTCATTTGAACTTACAGTTTCTCCATCTCTGGCTTTCAGGTACATATGTCAAGAAAGTATATTTTTTCATGTTTTTGTTGAAAACTAAGCAAATTTTCTTGGTAAAATTACATTCAGAAAACTTTCCACAGGAGTTTAGGAAGACAGGCAAGCTGCACAATATCTAATTTTAAAATCTATCATCTGCAGCTTTCACTACACCTGTTGCCCATAGTCCAGTGCTCTTTCACTTTGAAAGGCAAATTTCCTCTAGAATCTCATCATGGAATTACAGACTTCCACCAATGTATTAATGTCTATCTGAGTAGGCAGATATCTTGAAATAACACTCCCTTCTTAAGTAAAATATTAGTTCAGATCTTCAGTCACAAAGTGACTGTTTCCCTGCTGACTCCTAGTACACAGGGGCTGGGAAGCCATGTGGAAGAAGTGCCAATTTGGGTGCTACCAGTGACGATCATTCTTTTATTACAATCACCACCAATGTACTTGCCAAAATCCCCATTTATTTCATATCCTTTATTTTTAAATTTTCAGTTTTATAGGAGAAAAAATATGGAAAAGCTCTTTCTGCTGTCTTTGATTGTCCATCGGTTTCTTTCTCTGTAATAGTGATTTAACAGCCTATGTATCTGAGGAATTACTTTACTAATAATTGGTAATGGCATGACATTAACTAATACCTAGTTGGAGGGTAGAATTTTGTTTAATAAGGATGTATCACATTAAAACATTCCTGGAGTGATAGGTCTATTGGTAGCGCATTATACAAGTACTGCAACTTACCATAGGAGCAGAGTGCTCTGAGGATGTATTGCAGCATATACTGTCAGAGCACCAGAGTCCTTGTCTGCACTATCCCAGACTAATTCCATGCCTGTCCTGAGAACACAACCATAGTCAATCTTATAGTACAAAGTTTAAGATTTTGTTCATTTTTAAGGATTTACATGTGAATTTGAAAAGTATAGTATTTTAGATGAAATTAGAAATGTTATCTCCAAAAAGCTTATTTAGCCCCATAAAGGAAAAATATTTGCCCCACTTTTCTGTTTGAGGGCCCTACTTCATTATAGTCCTATTCAAAGAGAGGGAGAAACAAAGCAATGACTTAGTAGACAGCATTTTTAAGACATCTGCTTTTTGTACTCTGGATCTAGGTATTCCTAGAAAGCATACTAAAGTATAAATTAGATTCATTACAAGCTTCCTGAGACTGCAAGTCTGCTCTAGAAATCTCACCAGAGATTCCAGTGTTGTTTTGCATTCTCAATTTCCTACTGCCAGTCCAAGATTCCAGCTAAGCCAAAAGTTCAGTAAAGTGACAAAGAGAGTGTAAACTCTTCACATCAAATCAGGATGTGATGTTTAACAGGCCAATAAGGCAGGCCACCCTTATTTTCTCCAAACCATTGAACCTATCTCCAAGTTTTCAAAAAGTACTGCTATGGTCAAAATCTTGTAGGGGAAGCGTGAAGTTTGGACAGATCCAGCATCCTGTCCAAGAGGCATAAAATAAGATCGTCAGGAAAAGTATTCAGGAAGATTGTTCTAGAGGTAAAATAAGGTAAAGCTTTCTTCCTTCTCAGCTAGACTAAGTGGTCCATGGGAATTGCACGGAGAAGACTGGAAAAGCAATATAAAGCCTAAGATCAATGAATGCCTCATTTTATTATTATCTGGGTAATTATCTGAAACACGTTTAATTCCATGATCATAATTTTTTCAACTGCCCCACATTCCCAGTGGCTTCCACCTTACTAATTACTTTGTCCACACTTTCCAGAGCTCCAGTTTCCCATTCCAGCCTGAAGCATGCTATTGGAAATGGGATTGTAATGCATTAATTTAAAATGCTTGTTACAGTAATGCTTATCAAACATGTCAACAATGCTGCTAGAAGTTGAAACAAACAGTTGAACAGCTTAGAGGACACTGATGAATAAAATACTGCCCACCAATGACTTGGTAAACTGCGAAGCAGAACAAGTAGGAATCATGCATTGCAGATAATGATCTTGGAGGTGAAAGCCCCTTTTGGAAAAAGATCATTTATTTGGTCTCGGTGTAGCCCAGCAGTGTGAGAGTACTTGCAAGCACAGCAGAAAAAAACTATAATAAAACTGTGGGGGTTTTGGTGCAAAAATTTGCAACTGTAGTTTAGAAGTTGAACATATGAAGTATAAGTTCACCAAAAGCTCGGGTGCATCTATTTTATAGCAGCAGCTTTTAAAATATGTGTAAGGTTTTAAAAGCCCCTAGAGCTTAAAAAGTTATTAGCCATGACACAGTAACACAGCTTATTTGATTGCTTTTTCTGATGATCCACTCCATCCCACAGAAAAAAAAAAAAAAATCAAACTGTGAATTATTAAAAATAAGGTTAGTTTAGATTTTGTAACACAGTGAATATAAAGTTATTTACTCATTCATGCAGTAGTTTTAAATCCAGGGGAAAAAAACGCCAAACAGTAAGCAAATAAGGAGAGGTATTTCTGAGAACTGACACCACTGTAAATGAATGTAGAATAAGTAGAGACAGGGACTTAAGATTGAAGGGAAGTAAATGGCCACTGGGAGACCTTCTTTCCTGAGATGAATCGACATTAACCTTCTGCCTCTGGAAGCCTGAATTGAAAGCACGTATTAAGTTAATAGTGGCAGTCTCTGACTTCCTCATTTAGCTAGCATTTACACCATTAAACAATCAAAAACACTTGGCATCCTTACTTGACATGACTGACAGGAAGCAGAGGGCTAGCAGTAGCACGGGACCCGAGTAGGAGGAGTATGACAGGCCAAAACTGAGGAATATTGGTAGGGCCATGTGGGGAGACACCCGGTGCAGCTGTCTGTGCTGGACTGGCTTCTGATTAGTGTCATTACCTTCTCATTTTCAGGAGTCAGAACTGTAGTACATGGATGTGTGCTACAAAACCTGCATCACACCAGCAGCCAAGCTCTTGTGCAGGCGTGAGAGACAGGCTGTGGTGGCTTCTGCTGCGGATGGCCAGCAGCCAGCAGGGGTGATGGCCAGGGAGTCTGGTGGTTTAGCTGTGGTGCGATACTGTCTGTGTTGGGTTATGGCAGCTGCTGGCTCTAGCTGAGATTGCTGCCACCTTTGAGTCAGAAAAGCAGGGACCATCTGGCAATGGTTCCTTGGTAAAGGAGGCCCTGGGTGGCTTTGCCTGACCCCTGCAGCCTTAGTCACTGGATGGCAGCACAGATTTCTACTGCAATGCAAACAGAATATATTAAGATTCTTTTGCACTGGATTCTTCAGACCACAACTGATGGCACAAAAAATTACACTATGTTTGAAGATCCTGTAGTAATCTGCCTCGTCATAAAATTTCCTTGCAGCAAGTCTCTGCTGGAGACCATCTTGACTTTTACATTCTAACATTAGATATGACACTGAAAGTGAAGAAACCTGTTTGTTGCCTTTTCACTCTGTGAGAAACTTGACACTTGGTCTGAGGAAGAGCTAGCACCTGCTTAAACCATTTCTTGCCTTCAACCAAAATATGGGGGTGTGAATGTGTCTATTGCTGTCACAAATTGCAGATCATGGATTAGTATTTATGATGTAGTTATCATTGGACAGTTAAGAAGCAATTTGTTAGAAGGCAGCATCTATAATGGTTCAATATCTGATGGGGGCAGCTGATAAAGAGCAGATTTTATTGAAATATAATTACAGAAATAGATTGAAATGTATTTACAGAATGAAAAACTCTTTTGTGAAAAGACAGAAATGTGCATATTCATAACAAAAGATTTCTAAACATAAATAACTTAAGGATCAAGACAGGAAGCAAGGTTATGGATATTATAATATGAAAATATGTACAGTATGGCATCTCCTAAGTGATATATGGATAACTTCTCTGCCCTAGGACTTTAAAATAATAATTGGTTCAACAAAGTTGTTATGTCTGCAAAGAAGCTAATGATTATACTTGTAATGCTCTTAACTGTCTTGGATATCCCCTCCCTCAACAAATCAGAACTAAGTTCAGTTTAATAAATTGATGATAGTGGGGAGAAAAAGAGATTGAATTGCAGGGTGAAGGAGATGATTATATTGTTAATATTATTGCAAGTATATTGTTATTGTTATTGTACACATAACTAGACTAGCACAAAATCACAACCCAAACCAGCTACTCTGGAATATGGTGAATTGTGTCAGATGAATGCTATGCAAGTGAGTACCCAAAATCACACAGTATAGTTGAGCAGAAGATTGAAAACAATTCAGTTCTCAATAGTTGACCAGTATGACAAATAACGAATAGGTTGTTGTATTTTTGTAAATCCTCTGTAATCCTCAGCATGGTGGGATGGGAAGTGAAGGTCTCAGAACTGAATCATAGGATACGTCTTGTCAGAGCGCTTGGTACTCTCCTGGAGGCACCAATTTCAGACCCATGAGGAATTCCATAGTGAATGTTTCTTCTCCAACACATCCTCCTTCTCTTCCAGCTGTTACACTCACTGTAATCATTTTCCCATAAATATTTGAGACAGTAATAATACTGGTGGAAAAAGCAGACTGTAAAGGCTTCTTAATTGGCTCACCACAGAAATACATAAAAAAAAATATTTCCAGCTAACACTAGTCAATAACTGCAATTTTGCATACATTTCCAAGTTGTAATCACCACAAGAAAAATCCTTCAACTAGGCATTTGCAAGCAATTAATTATACAAGACATACCAAAAAAATACTCCCTAGCAATCATGCTAAGTTAATTAAACAAAAAGCAACATGGGGATAATTTTGATGCTCATCTTTCCAGGAAGAATACATGCAATTATTTAATATTTAAAAGTAGTTACCAAAGCAAGAGGGAAAGTTGTATAAGACAGGAAACACAACAAGGATAGCTTTTATTTGACCAGGTCTGGTGCAGACACAGTGAAGGCATGAGGACATAGTAACAGTTACTAACTGGCCATATTCCTTGTCAGGCTTGTGTTACTGTATAGTACACTATTTTTCTGTGGGTTTTGAGGTAAGATGAAGTTTGTCACCAGTGATGTACACACGTTACAAACCATTCTGTTCCTAAAATCAAGTTTTTCAAGACTCCTCATCTATCCCTTGCATAAACACTGCTAATTGTTGCAATTAACAGTTTGCATTTCAGAATGAGTAATTCAGCATAAGCATGATTTAAAATCCCATTTTCTTACTCTGAAAAGAGTATTTTCTTACAGAGTTGGTCAGACTGTTCTTTACTGGCTGAGGAAACTGGATTTACGTTGTGCTGTGCATCAAAGACTAGACTATCTCAAAGAAATTACCTGGTAAAATAATTTGTGGATCTCATAAACATCTACTCCTTTTGTAGCTATCAGATACACAAATGTATTAGGTTGCATTAAACAGCTCCTTCCTTAAGTAACCAGTTTCATCATGAAGTATAGAAATTAAATAAGAAAACTAATTAGTCATCTATCAGTGGGTTAACAGTTCCTCTACCAAAAGCAGGTGACAACCTCATCCTCAAAAATAATCAAGAAGAGAAGGTGCCTTCTTTTAAGACTAACAAAAGCTAAAGGTTCTATTTAAGCATTACATCACAAGGGACCTATGAGGTCAGAATAGCTTTGCATATAAAGCAAGAACAAAAAGATAAATCTGAGATTTCAGCTACCAGATGTTGATAAACTGAAATGGAAATCTGAATTTAATTTGGGGATAAGATACCTTTGAATGTATTCTGGAATATCTTGTCATAAAGTCAAAAGTAGAAAACCTTCAATCTGATGAAAAATCATATGTTTATACACAGAGAAGCATAGCACCTATTCATAAGTTTAAACTAGCTGAGCAATTTCATGAATGTGCTGGGAAAATGAAAGAATGACAGCCACAGATATTTTAGATTTGGTAAGCCTTGACAGAAATATGCTTTCCCCTTTCAAGAATAAAAGTATATAAAGTGCTCAGCCATGAACAAGCAGCAGCATGCTCTGATCCCATTGCTCAACCTTACAGCACAGATCTTTCCTGTTCTTCCCTGCCAGCAAGCAACTAACAACAGCAATCAGACTGAACAAACAGAAGCAGAGAGGAACATCAAGAAAAAGCAGCCTTCCACTTCAGTGCCACAGAGGAATTTTGCCATACTGCTAATAGCAAATGAGATTAATATTTTCATTATCATCACTGTAATTTGATACTGAAGAGTTCATAGTATACCGATGGCTTATCCTGTTAGTTACTGTCTTGGACTTAGCTGTGTGGACAGGGAGGCTTATGATAAACTTGACAATTAAAAAGAAATGCAAAGATTAACCAGAATTCAGCACTCTTAATGGTAATTTCTGTCCCAAGATTTTTCCTTGAATTATTCCTTCTGAGAAACTAGGATGGATCATGTTCCTCAGCCTTAAAGACTTAAAATTGTACTGTTAGGTGGGAACCTCTGTTAGTTTTGGGAATAAGGTTCTTGAATGTTTTTCCAAAAGCAAGTCTGCACCAAAAAAGTATAAACTCTACTGAAGACTTCCACACAGAAAGACATATGATTGTAACTAACACAATTTTTATGTGCCCATGTTCTTTCCTCTTTTCCTCTTCTCCTAAAGTAAGCATATAGTAATAATTAATTACCACCTGTGTATAAATTCCTGTGCCCTTTCTTTTAATCACTTTGTCTACTAAAGCATGATAGAGGTGTTGCTGTAGTGCTTAAGTAGTGCAAGTCTTCCTCTAGATCAGTAAAATTTAGATCCCAATTTTTACCTTTTTTTACATTATGAATTATGTTTGGTCTTTTAAGGTAAAAGCACTTACCAGTCAGACTGTCAGGTTATATATATCATGCTGGTGTTATGTGTGCTTTGCTTTAGTAATTGAGTGAACTGATGTAACTCAACAGAAAGAACATAGTCAGCTGACTTGCATCTACAACACTACTTTCATCATAACAACAATAAAAAACTGTAACAGTTAATCACCATTGATAGTTCTAGTAACCACAGTTAATGATCTAACTTACAAACTTCTACAGGTTACCAATACAAAGCATATTTCACGCTTTTGCACTGAATGCCTTAGGCTGGATTCTTCAGACCATTAGCCCTGAGTAAGAATAGTATGACAATAAATTATGAATCTCAACACTAGTATAGCTGAATTCAAGAAGATGAAAATAACATTGGTGACTTCATGTACTTTGGCAGGCACGGTGTTTTCTAATACTAGTAGTATGCATTTAAGTCAATACCACGTATTGACTTAAAAAGATGTTGTGGGAATTATCCTCTGCTTTTATTTTAGGCATCCATGAAAAATTGAAAAGTAATGCCACTCATTCTCTCAGTGCTTTTGTAGGCTATGTACAGCTTATTGAATGCTTAAATGGCATAAAGTAAAAGAAACACCACATAATTTGCTCTACTGTTAAAACTTACTGACCAAGAAGTTTTGCGGATGTGATCGCAGTCACATCCAAGGAAGCAGTACTCCCTTCCCTAAAGGACACAGAGATAAAGAAACACTAGTATGCAACCAATTAAACATACATGATAACAAAAAATTTGCTTTTCAGTATCTGTAAGTAGCTTTGGTTTCTCTGTCCCCCTTAATAGTTTATTTTCTGGTCAGATGCACTATTGATTGTTCTGCACTGAAGCTATTTTTCCCTCATTACCTTTCCAAACTTTCCCTTGCCTCAATTTTCTTCAGATACAAAAGCTGAGCAAGATTATGTGAGACTTGCTGCTTAGCAACAGTCCTATTCCTGAAATGATAATGGCTGAGCAGTCCATGCCAGCTTCTCATGAAAGAAGTCAGATATTCCTCCCTTTGTTCCACAGCGTTGCAGGACCAATCTCTCTCAACCCCTTCCCTTCCTCATAAAAAAAAAAAAAAAAAAAATATTCACAATTTCACAATATACTTTATGCTTCCACATGCAACTTACATGCTGTTTAAATCTGAGGTGTCTGTATTTGTCTCTGTGAGAACAAGTGCTTATGTCTTCTGTCCCAGCAGAGCAGGAAATAAGTACTTAGTGGTGCTGACCACCAGCAAAATGAATAGAGTGATGGGATAAGGGAGGAGAGAAGTAGAAAGTTTTGGGGAAGAAGAAATTCCATTCTTTATTACTCTCAAGGATATTCTTGCCACATTCAGAGAAGACTTTTGGCACTACTAGGAATAATAGATGTTTGGTACCTCCAGTCCTAAAGAATTAGAGCATAGAGGCTTACAGAAAAATGAACTTTCTATTTGAGAACTGTTAAGATTCTGTTTTTTAAAAGAAAAAAGCTAGTAATTAATTCTCAATCCATTCATCTCTCTTTAAATCTTAAAGAGCGGTTCATTTACATTCCTGCAATAATTGTCCATAAATAAAAATCCTTCTTTAAACAAATTAACATGTCACTTATGGGAAGAGTGCATATCCTGTACGTAACAGGTACAGGTCCTATGGGGAACTGTTTGAACAAACGCCGACAGAATATGAATGAGAAAGAAAACAAACAGGCATGGAACAGGTAAAAAAACCTCAAAGATATTGAAAAGAGGTCAGCAAAAAGAAAGCAAGTCACTTTCTGCTATAAGTTATAAAGAGGCCTGAAATGGAGGAAAGTGGATTCTGCGTATGAGCCCACAACTGTATGAATGCAGGTGTTCATTGACTTCACCACGGGTGGGCACAGAGCAGCATACATCGGCAACGCTGAGTATGTGATCAATCAAGTCCTGCAGGAAAAAAAGAAGAAAAAAAAAAAAAAAACGAAAGAGCATTTAACAACTGTCAAGTGTTTCTTGTTATTAGAGGGCAAATTGGTGTTAGTCAGCAGTGCAAAAGTAACTGAAGCACCTTGGTTTTCAAAGACACCTCTTCTGCATATAGATGTCAAAGGAGCCTTTGTTGTCCCGTGTGCCTTGTAATGGGAAAGTCAATGTGCCACCACTTATGAACACTCCCAGCTCCAACTCATTGAGGACATGTGACACAGGAGGACTATAGAGATGCTGTTCACCTCTGTAGAGAGAAAATGTGTGTGGCCAAAGTTCAACTACAATTCAAGCTGGCCAGCACTGTGAAGGACAACAAAAAAGGAGAATCAGAAATAACTTTCATCTGATACTTGATGAGTTTGGTCACCTCACAAATAGGGATATAGACAAAGTGGAGACATTTCATGCCTTCTTCACCTCTGTCTTCAACAGTAATGATGTGCCCTGGGACTCCAGAGCCCTGTGTTGGAGGTCCATTACTGAGGGGATGATAAACTCCCAGCCAGCCCTGAATTTGTTCTAGACTTGCTGGTCCAGCTGGATGTATGTACATCTGTAGTGCCTGATGGGATTAATCACAGGCTACTGAAAAAGGTGGCCACTGTTATTGTGGGATATGTCTCCATTATTTCTCATTGGTCTTAGAAGTCTGGAGAGGTCCCAGTTGGCTGGAAGCTGGCAGAAGTCCCAGTTTTCAGGAAGGGTAAGAAGGAAGACCCTGGTAATTACAGGCCTGTTAGTCCCACTTTAGTGCCTGGTAAAATTAGGGCGAAGGTTATTCTGTGAGTTATTGAAAAACACTGGAGAGACAATGCAGTCATTGGTCATATCGAGCATGGATTCATGAGGCGAAAGTCCTGCTTAAGCAACTTAATTTCCTTTTATGACAAGGTCACCCATCTAGTTGATGAAGGGAAGCCAGTAGAGGTAGTGGTTTTGCATTTTAGCAAAGCTTTGGATACTGTCTCACAGTACCTTTCTGGATAACCTGTCCAGCACACAGCTAGACAACTCCATAATACTTGGGTGAGCATTTGGATGATGGGTTGGGCTTGAAGAGTTTTATTAAATGTGGTTACATCAGGCTGGTGGCCAGTCAACAGTTCATAAATTTTAGGGCCAGTGTGCTTACACAGAGCCAAAGGCTTTCCTGCTTCTCACCCCATCCCACCAGCAAGGAGGCTGGGGGGGCACAAGGAGCTGTTAGGGGACACAGCTGGGACAGCTGACCCAATGATATGCCAGGCCACATGGCGTCACAGTCAGCATGTAAAGCTGGGGGAAGAAGAAGGAATCACGGGACATTAAGGTATTTTGTCTTCCTAAGTGACCATTACCTGTGATGGAGCCCTGCTTTCCTGGAGATGGCTGAACATCTACTTGCTGATAGGAAATAATAAAGTAATCCCTCGTTCTGCTTTGCTTGCATGCGTGGCTTTTGCTTTACCTATTAAACTGTCTTTATCTCAACCCATGGGTTTGCTTACTTTTACCCTTTTGATTCTCTCCCCCATCCTGTTGACAGGAGAGTGAGTGAGCAGCTGTGTGGGGCTTAGTTGCCACCTGGGTTTAAACCATGACAGGTATGCAGGATAAGGGTTCTCTCTGGAAAGCAGAAGTCTTTCTACAGATGACCCTCCATCAGAAATTTACTGTTTTACTGTAAGCAAAAAATTTGCTCCAAAGACCAGTAGAATCCAGGGGTTGCAAAAGCCCTTTCAGTTAGTGGTTTGTTTATGTGTTATTGTGGGGATGGAGGAGAAGCTCTCTTCAGAGGATTTGCTTTACTGGATCAAAGGGAATGGAATTACCAGTGTTATACAGATGCAGCAGTTGTGATCATACTGAGGTTTGGTTTTGGGCTCAGAAGGCACGGGTGATATCCTTGACTATTATTCCACCTCAGATCCTTGCCCTCTGCTAATCACTGAGGTGCCATGATAAACAGAGATGGCTGGAAGCAAGATCTGCTCATCAGCCTCACAGAGCTTTTGTAGAAGGTTCAGGGTCATAGTAATCCGTCTCTTCTGCTGGCTTTCCAGCTATGCCTGAGTGGGCTCCATCTTGCAATCAAGTTATGCACACCTAGCACAATCAAGATATGCGCCAAGTGGAAGGCATTCAATGTTCACTTAAACTCTCCAATTGGCCTACACTTTTCCAGGCAGGACTTCTGACCAAAGAGACCAGAGGATATGCAACTTCACCCATGAAGCAGACTGGTGTCTTGCACTTGAAGCAATACAATTGCCAAATTCTCTTGAGAGAGGTTTGAATGCTTGCTAGGTATCTTGAGGCCTGGATAGTATCCTTGCTTACAAGCAAGGGGATCCTGGTGACACAAGGACAAGTTGCTACTGTGGTAGTATGGTGCTGGGTGATTCACTCTTTTCCACCTGACATAAACATTTATTAATCCTTTTGACTTTAATTTTTTGGCTCTTTTCCGTACTTGACAAAAAAGCTGTCTTCTATTCATCCACAGGCTTACTTTCACACATCACCTGGTTTGAATTCCTCACGGTTGAAATAATGCATGTGTGATATAATTCTTAGTGTCTAATGTAGCCCCCAAATAATCTCTTTATAGAAGCTACCAGGAAAAAAACCATTAAAATTATCTTCCGCTACCTTTTGTGGAAGATTGAGCCATGTGCTTTTCATGGTTTGCTCTCCCTATTTATTACAGTCAGACAAAGTCAAGAGCTTTTTCTAGAAGACATTAGCTGCAGCAGCACATACAAAAAGAGGACTTGTAAGAGGGAAGTGATGGTGCCTGATGTATTAGACAAAGGATGTCACTGTAATATTAAAGTCATTGTATGTACCAGGAACTTCGTATTCTTACAGAATTTTTAGTGTGCAAAATAAACCAAGGAAAAGTAATTTTCACAAGTGCATTTTAGCTGCATCAAATGAGCAGCTGCAAAATGTATAGCATTTTGTATTTCAAAGGCAGAAAGAAGAAAAAAATTTCGTCTTGTTCATGTCTGTACCTTGTACTCTGTATTTCTTTTTCTCCTTAGACTTGCCATGGACTTTCATGAGCTTTCACATCTAATGTTTTCATTTTGGCTATCTACACTCATAACCTGTACTTGTCCAGAGCCTCCTTTGCTCAGATTAATAGAGTTTGCTCTCCGTAGCTACATATTAAATGAGGCTGTAGGTTGACACTGTGACTGACACATCATTACTGGTTTAAGGTATCACTGCTTCTCTTCTTCCACTGACCTTTTCCTCACTTGTCACCTTTCTTTCAACATTTCTACTTCAACATTCAACTGTAACAGTTACCCATTCCTCTATACCAATTAGTTGCATATCTCCTTGCATTAAAAATAAAAAAAATAAAAAAAATAAAAGGTGTGGTGGTGGGGCTGGAGTGGGCCAGGTTTTTTTATTTAGTTTGGTCTGTCTTTAGTTAGAGCTTTTGGTTTCTATGCACAATGTAAACAGGGTTAAGAAGTCACAGCCTTTCTCTCCCTGTTACTTCCCCAGAGTCAATACATAATGAATTGAATACTGAATAAACTTGTCACACCACTGCCAAAACTCATGTGAGCACAAAGCATGAGATCTCACAGTGGTCAAATGAGCTAGCAGGGAGAAATGATCACAGTTTATGCCATTACTGCTGTCAAAGGTTGTTTGTAGAACAGTTCTTAAACACTTCTCTTTCTAATTTTGGAGTAGTTATAAGGCTGTTATAAGTTAAATGGCAAGATATCCAGTCCACCATGTGGAAATCCGCCTATATTCTAAATAATTGCAAATAATGAGAAAATTTGAGCATCACTTGCACTTACAGTAGGTTTTGAAACAAAGGCCTTCTCTATGAGTCATAAACTCTTGTTATGAAACATTTGCTATTAGCAATAGTGTATTTGTCTCCTGGACAACAAAAGGATTTGGAGAAGTTACAGGTATGGAAATTTTGTTCCAGTTTCCAACATTTCTAGGCAGATTGTGTGGACAGGAATTGACTATTATAGCAAATCAGGTACCCAGCCTGATTTTACATGCTTATAAAACCATTAGGAGGCCCCTACTTTTACCTATAAAAGTATTTCAGCAGATCTGACTCCTCTATATGCAACCTTGGAAAACCATATTTTTGACTTTGAAATTGTGTGCTGTCTGCCTCCATTTAGTTTCTTCTCTTTATCCACTTGTACTTATGAAAATGAAGCTGAATAAGATATTTTTGGTGTGTATAAAGTAGGTGAACATGCTGATCATATACTTTAGAATTTCTGTACAGCTTCAATAATTTAATTCCTTTACATTTTAAAGTCAATAGTTTTGGTCTTGGTGTAACTTCTGGGCATGTTAGTTCTATTGCATGTGGAATAAATCCTGTGTTCATTATTTCTTAACTCATTTTATACCTTTTCCTGTAGAATTCAGCCATTATCTTGTTAACTTTCTCTTGTTTTATCAAAATAATATTTAGTTTAATACATTTTCAAACTATTTTGTAAAATATTATTAAATTCTTTTTTTCTTCTTTTATTATTTGTTTTTACTAGAAGTCCTGCTTTATTTCTTCCTTCATAAAGTTTTGTTGTTGTTTTTTTTTTCTTCAGCTTGTATAAGGATAATTTCAGTTTCATGGTTTCAAGGTTATTTGATTCAGTGTCTTGCTGAGAGCATTTTTGCATGGTTTGTTCATCAGGGTATCTCCCATACACATTATTTTCTTTCAGTCTTCCCTGTCAGTTATTAATCCGCTAATACTTCTCTCTCTCTTATCAGTTGAAACACTATTACTTTACCCATTACAATGGTCTTGCTGCTATCTCATAAACCCATGGATCATACTTGTAGAAATGCAGATAGTTACCCATTTATTTATCTAATAATAAACACTAGGTCTTGCAAGTGAAACCCATACAATGATCTGGCTGTATATTTTGTTTTCTTTAAGTCACTATTTAAAGTCCTGCTTGTGTCATACTTTTCCACATAAAATACTGCTCACACAGTAATTAGCCGAAAGCTAATTCTAAACTTATACAGTGGTGAGGTCCATTGTCCAGTTAGGACCAACGCTCCCATCCTGTTTTAGTGTGATCTACATGAGGCTAGCATGAAGTGTGTGTTCACTCATTGCTCTTTCTGTGGAGCAGTGTAGGAAATACTTTGTTTGAACACACAACAAATTATGGAGCCCCTTTTTTCCCATTTTCTTAAGAAAATGGCTTGGGCTGTGTTACAATTAACAAATGTTGAATATGGACATAATAAAGAGGGACAGAAGTAGGAAAAGTTTTCTCTTTATCTCCAAGGTGAACGTCAGTCAGGAAATTCCAGTCAGGAAATCTACTCTTGCTCCACATAAGCACCAGCCTGAACTGTAATAGCAGGACATTCTGGAGGAGATCCAAGGAATTATTTGCTTTTCCACATTTTTTTGTTTGTTTTGTTTTTGGTTTGTTTGTTTGTTTTTTTCCAAACAAGTAAAGGAATTGTAACTCAGTTTAATATCTCCAGGAGCTGTAGGAAAACTGATGATACTACTGATTAATTCATCTCCATATGTCAGCTCACAAGCTCACATGGAAGCAAAAATGAAATTCAAACTTCTTATTGCATGGCATGGCAGTTGCATTGAGGGTTGTCCTGTAAATGATAATATGGAATTCTCAGGGAGTTTTTGGTGAAACCTATGCAGAAGTATCCTTCACTTTTCCATTTCTCCCCTTCTCCCTCCCCCCCCCCCCCCCCCCCCAAGATGATTAAACTCCAGAGAAGTGTGTGTCAGAAGCAGTCTTTTGCATCTGTTTTCTCAGGCCTCCAGAAGTTGAAAAGACCAAGGGATATTCTGAAGAAGATATATTTGTCTTCATTTCAGCTGTTGTAAGATTATCAAAGAACAGATAATTCAGGTTTCCAGAACACCTGAATAATTGATGAAACTGGTGGTTTTCCCTGTGGCAAAATAAGGAATTCAAGGTCTCCCAGCTAAGTTGTACCTCTGGCTTAAATTCCAGTAATAAATTTCTTAGTCCTGGTAATAATGTCCATAATAGTCACTGTAAGGAAGGACAGACCACAGAAAATAACTTTAAGAATTTTTTTTTCTTTCTTCATTCCCTTCCACTTCCCTTCCCTTCCCTTCCCTGCCCTGCCCTGCCCTGCCCTGCCCTGCCCTGCCCTGCCCTGCCCTCCCCACCACCACATCACTGTTCCTCGAGCAGTTCTCTTTTTAAGCAATTTTTTTTTTCCTATGCTGAAAGACGCCACCCTCCTCTCTGCTCCCAGCTTAGCTGTTGAACCAACTTTTCTGTCTTGGGGACAAGTAGATGCCAATTTCTACCAGCACATTCCTTGAAGTCTTGCACAAAACCAGGTCCCAGGAGAACTGCAGAAGTATGGCACTTACTGGAATGATGCACCAAGTAATGTTGTGCATTACAGCAGAAAGGACAGAAAATCACAAGTCTACACTTCTGTTGTCAAGTTTTCTGCACCAGCATTATCACAAGAACCCCCTTACAGTTTTTCTGCTTTTCTTTGTCTTTCTCTAAACCCTGGTAGGAAATTTGGATTGAGTGACTTGCCAAGGCCTTATAATGAGATTGCAACTCTTTTTGAAATTCCCTGTAGCAGACTCTTGTTCATTGGCAATCTGCTGATCATGTTGAATATTCTCTCCCTTCACTACAACATGCTTTTAGGAAGGCAAACACTCCAAGAAGCGGTAAGTCTGCTTTCTGTGATGAGCTTTGGAAACATGCTGCTAATTGCCATGGCTGTGATTCTCAGTTTGACTGACAGCTCTAGGAATCAAAGCATTGTCCCTGGAGTTCACCATGATTTACAAGTGAGCTCTCTGGCTTTCTTACTGAGTCACCATGCCAACCATTAGTAGCAATGCTCACTAAATGCATAACACCATCTACAAGCTTTTCAACCTTCAGCACACGTGTCTGTAAATGGTTTACAATGCGTTAATTTTAGTTTACCATAGAATACAGTTTTGTTCCCCTCATTGTTCAGTCTGGGCATGTATCTGAATTAAATGTGTACATAGCAACCATACTGTAGTACAACGTCATTTGCATGGTGTAATTCTTCATCTGATTCATTGTGATATTTTTGTCGCTTTTACTGATACATATGCATTTAGTTAAATTGTGTATTGTGACTGCATACATTTAAATTAAAAACTAGACTTGTTTTGTCTTCATCATATCCCCTATATGTCAGTTAGTTGGTTATTGTTTTTTCCAAAGGCTCTCCAGATGGGAACCATTTCTATGAAACAAAATACCTATGGCATGTCAATGATAAGAAAGGGAAGTTTTAGTATGGAAAAGATGGGTGTCCATATAATGATAATTGAGAACAAAAAATATTTATACTTTTGTGAAGTTTATGGGGACTCTTTTACCAATGTTTTTGTTAGAAAATGAGTATGTTTCCCAATGTGAAGTTCTAGCAGTTTTGTAAATGTGTGTGGGTTGTGGGATTATATGCGCACATGTATTGTGTATGTGTGCTGTGTCTTTACATAAAACAAAGGCTTCTTGTAGTACAGACATTATTTAACAGAAATTCTTATGTCAGAAAAGCCCAACGCTATTGCCATTTTGTAAATAGGCATCTAATTAAAAAAATAAATAAATGTTACTAACACCTCCAAGGCCTCTCTGCTTAGAAAAAAGGGTTTAAGGAGAAGGACCAGCAGTAGATGAGGGTTGATTCAGAGATTACCTACACAAAATCAGTCTATACAGTTCTCTGTGACCTGGAGCGGCTGCACCTGATTGAGCTGGCTGGTGTCCTTATAATGTCTCTGGAGATTAGAGGAGATCATCAACAATTTGAGAAAGGTAAACATCACACCCATCTTCAAAAAAGACAAGAAAGTTGGTGTAGGGAACAGCCAACCAGTCAGTTTTCAGTCCCTAAAAAAATAATGAAATGGAAGCTTTGGTCAACACCTCTGAGCATATGAGGGAAAAGGTGTTTGGAACTATTGGTGTGGTTTGAGCAGTAGTTGGTGCCTGACCAACCTTGCTGCTTTCAGTGATAAAATGGCTCAATTTGTGGGTAAGAGGAGAAAAGGGGATGTTACTAAGGCTTCCAGCACTCTCCCACAATGTCCTTGTAGCCAAGCTGGAAGTTAAGGAAGCTGAGGTCTTGTCCTACGAGGTGTCTGAATGCCTGATTGGGCAGCTGGGCTCAGAGGTGGTAGGCACTAAGTCATATCTGCCTGGAGGCTGATGTCTCGTGGGGTCCTGCAGGGTATCTCCTGCAGCCTGTCCTGTTTAACATTTGTGTCTGTGAACTGGAGAGGTCACAAAGTGCATTTTGTCACGATTGCAAGTGATGACAAGGGCAGAGACCAGTTCATGCCCATGAGGACAGGGCTGCCATCTGGAGGGACTGGAAGTGGTGAAAGGAAGGGGTCAGTGAGGCTTCCATGCACTTGGGGCAAGATAAACGGGTGGGCGGCCAGCTGTAGCTGTGCAGAGGAGTCTCTGGACCCTGGAGGCAAGGGAGCTGAGCAAGGCCAGGGAGGCTGGAAATATGAGGACGGACAGACAACAGGGCCAGGGCCCATGGAGTTGGTGCTGTCTCCCTCCTTGGAAGCTTTCCAGCCTACACCAGATAAAGCCCTGAGCAACCTGGTCTGACCCTGTGGCTGAGCCTGTTCTGGGCAGGGGGTCAGAGCAGAGGGATTATGAACACACATCAGACAATCAGAAATACCATTTTATATGGTAACTCATATGCCTTACAAGGGTAAAAGTATGAACTTCCCCTTGAAAACTTTCTAAATGTTCTAAAACATGTGGTACCTGGAAGATATTTTACTGTGTTTTTATGGCAGATGTTTTCCAAGCTTATGTAATGAAAAAACATCTGGAAGAGAGGAAGAGAAATGAGATCTCAGTAACAGGTGACATACAGCTAGCAGAGGGAGCTGACACACATTTTCATGTCTCTCTGGGATCAATAATTGAAGAAAACTGGTTTATTTATTTATTTTTATGAAGTATGCATTAAGCGCTAAAAACAATCTTTCTCAGCTGGCTGTGGTCCAGATAACCTCTAACTAAATCAGCTTTGTGAGTCTGAAGAATGAATTTCACTGTGACAGAAAAACTCTTCAGATGATAAAGAGTCCTTGTCCTGCATCCTCATTAGTACAAGGTTTCTTTTCAGGGCAAGGCAGCAAGCAGTCATAACGTAGGCCCACAGGGTTGCCAGGTGGGATGGGTCAGTCCAGGACATCTGAAAGGCGTTGTAAAGAATATCAGCTTTTGTGTGTTTTTCTTTTCTTTTTTTTTTTTTTCTTTTTTTTCTTTTTAACACTCTAATTGTTCTGTGGAAGTAGCGATATGATGAACAGATTTATCACTCCAAGGAATTACAGTAAATAGATTGTTGTTTTGAAAATGGTTTCCTTCTTCACCTGTGTAAAGTTGTCTCATTCTTATCATCTGGAATTTAGCAATGCAGATACTTTAAAGACAAGAGTTTTAAAAAACAACAATTCGAGCTTTTTTTGTGTTATTATGTTCCTGAAGTATACTTTTAGATATATTTCCTCTGTGTTCCTGGGCAACATTGACATTAATCAACTATTATATTTGCTTTCTGAATGAAACATTTTGCACATATATTTAACTAACTCTTCGATCATATCTGAACTTTTGTTGCCATTCAGGGTCTCCTTATGCTTGGGATTTCCTCTGGGCTCATCAAATTGAAGGTTAAGAAGACATCACTCTTCACATTTGGGTTTTTGTTGTACTGACACTGGTCAGAATGAGACAGCTTTGGATATACTTCCACGTCTCATGGAAGTTGATACTTTCTTCTAATAATGAGCAGGGAACATTATTAGAATACTGAAAACAATATTAACTTTGCAGTTTCTTTGGCTGCTTCATTCATGGCATTTGAGGTTTTTATTCTTTTGCCCCTTGAGATATTTTAAAGTCTAACACGTATAGTTCTTCTGCCCAGGTTCTGCACACTATCATTTCCTGCAATGGAGGAAAAGTCAAAAAGTTGTGTGGAATGTAATGAAAAAAGATCAAGTGTGCTCATATGGATAAAAACAAGTAACAAATCCCCTGGTGTATCCTCAAACAGATCTTCCTATATGAAAGATATTTTAATAGATTAGCTTTGATCAAAAGTCTTTCTGTAACTTAGCCATTTATTGTGACATGATGGATAATACTTGGACAGTAAAACCAAGTTTTACACACAGAAGAAGAATCTGCAAGGAGAGAGAAAAGGTATCTAGAACACAAAACTAGAGGTAGTTGCAAAGCAAGTTTTTTTGGAAAATAAGATGATTTAAAATATTTATTTATATTCCTCATTAGTGGATCTTTCTCTCTCTTTGATTTGCTGGACTAAGGAGCTTGAGGGTGGGGAATGGAGACAATGTGGAGGACTTAAAACACAAAGTGAAACATATAAATCTAGATCCATTATTTAACTTTTCTCTGTGTTTACTTTGGACAAGAAAGTATTTGGAAATGAAACATGGCAGTTTCATGCTATAGAATGGCATGTCAAATGCAATAATGTTTAGAGTACTTGAACTGTTTTTAAAACTAATTTAATAAAAATTGTATGGGTGTTATTTTCAAAATATGTACCTAGTTAAAAAGTACTTTTTTTTTTTTTTTTTTCCCCCCATTAAAAATGCATTTCAGTGGAAAGTTTCATTGCAAAGGAAAGATGACTCATCTAGTGCAAAGAGGTACGTCTCCATATGCCTATTCAAGATCCATATCAGGGCAAGATTCAATCAGTGAACATTTTTTTGTATTGGAGAAAAATTATAGCTCTACACAAAGGTGCCAGGGTTTTGAACAGTGTTTTTTTAAAAAGCCAGGAGGTTAATAGTGTTCACATTAAACAGGTATATAGTCCAAGCAGAAAATCATAATCTGTGATTAAAAATGAATGTGTTTTTTTTGCACAGTTAAGATGTAAGCTTAAATGTTTAGTCCTCAGAGTAATATAACAATCTTAGCAACAGGCTGATAAAGAAATCTAACAAACTTTGTCCACTTTTGTACCCATATTCATTCAGAATCAACTCTGGCTTCTTGCATGGTACTCTAACATACCACTTGGCCTTACCCCTACAAGTGCAGATCACTAATTATTATTGCTGTATTCACCTTCTTTCTGTCTATGACCATATCACTTGCTGGTCTAAGACCAGAGGAAGTTTCTGCTTATATTCTCGGGAACAGAATTAAGACTCAAAATGAAGACAAGAGCCAAGGAACTTTATTTGCCCAACAACAGGTTTGCAAATGCAAAGCCGAGAGCAAGAGATAGAGAGAAAGGCAGGAAAGAAGGAAAGAATAAAAGAGTTCACAGACAAAGCTACCACTCTGGAGCTGCGGTGTCCCAACAGTCTTATTCATTTCCAAGTCCAGTGGGGGAACATTCCATCTGATGTTGGCTGGTTCCATTCTTTTACAGGGTTGTCACAAGTTGTTCTGCTTAACCACACCTTCCACCCAGTGGTACTGTCTAACGCAGATATTGTGCAGCCTGACTCTTGCCTTCCAGAGATCCTAACAGTATTTTATACCCATGATCTAAATAACTTATTTTCAACCCAGATTTCATAGTTGCCTCAGACGATAGCACTTTCCACTTTCATTTTGAATTACCAACATTCAGATATGCATAATGTTTTTCAGGTAGACCACTATCACTGAGATCTTCTAACAAGCTTTCAATGGAGTTTTAGAAACAAATTGTTCTGAGAGAATCTGAGTATTTAATGAATTCAAGTTCATTGTTATATCTACAAAAAGAAGTGATCAATCCAGATGTAATAAGACCATCTATTTACATGATCAGTAGACCCTGTCTCAAAAGATCTCATTTGGGAGGAAGAGAAGAAAAGGATTTATTAGAAGCAAAACTCTTGGGATTATGATGGATCCATGGTTCTCTCTGTGTGGTCATCAAAAACCCAATAGCTGACATTTATTTCTTACTTAATAGAAAAATGACAAATTGGCAGTTATATACTAGGTATAAATATCTTTAGCACAAAGACCCAGGGGAATGAGTTTTTCAGAGGTGAATGAAGACTAACATCAAAAGCCTTAGATTTTCTCAAGTGATACAATCACTTGGTCTGTTACACTGCATGCAATTACATATCCAGACACACACTCACCCTGCAAGTGAAAGGCTATTCAAAACCAAAGGTTCTGTAGCTACAGCAGTTGACCTTCCCATAAAACATAATGCTTTAGATACTTTATACAAAGTTGTAGTCTATTCATAAAATGAATTATTTACAAAAAGAGCCTTACACAAGGGAACAAAACAGTTGAAACTGAGCCCTTCAGATCTGATTTCATGTACATGTAACCAAAAATGTTTGGGTTTTTTTTTCCTTAGTTGTAATGACAAAAATAATAATAAAAAAAATTGTGGCTTTTATTCCATTCAGTATAGAACTACAGGTCCAGTCTCCCTGGCAAGCCAGTAATTTTTTTCACTGGGTAGTCTTAATTCATAAATGGTGATTTTAGCTTGATCCAGGTAAGGAGAGAAGAAAGCAACTTGTACTTCTTATAAGAAAAAGGATTTCTCTGCCATCTATTTTGTGAGATGCAACAGAACAGAAATGTCTCATAGCTGTTTCATAATAAAATTTCATCCTCCCACTTAGTGAATGCAGAAGAAACATCATCATTCACTGTTTGTTTCATCAACTCTTTTTATGAGATTTTCATTGACCCTCAATCCTGCCTCAACTCAGCCTCTTTAAGTAGTGGGTGGACACTGAAACTCCATTTGTGTCTACTGTGGTTCAACGGTGGTAGAGAAAAATGGAAAAGTAAAAGCAAGAAAACTCATGGTTTGAGATAAAGAGTTTAATAAGTAAAAGACCACAACAAACAAAAAACCCAAAGAAAAACAAAATCAAGAAAAACAAAATCAAGAAAAACAAATAATGCAAAAAATCCCCTCTGACTGCTCACCATCAGTCCCCTGATGCCCAGACAGTCCCCGAGGAAAGCAGCCCTGGCATACTTCCTCCCACCCAAGATTTATGGCTGAGCATGATGTCATATGTTATGGGGTACACCTCTGATTAATTGGGGTCAGCTGTCCTACCCATGCCACCTCCTGACTCCATCCCCAGCCTATGCAGTGGTGGGGCAGTGTGAAAAGCAGAAAAGGTTTTGACACTGTGTAAGCACTGCTCAAGCAATAGCTAAAATATTGGTGTGTTATTGTTTTCAACACAAATCCAAAACACAGCACCATACAAGCTACTATGCAGAAAACAAATTCTTTCCCACACTAAACCAGTACATCATCTTTAAAAAATCCCACCTCTCCGAAACAGGTAAAATAATGTCAAATGTATATAAGAGATTTGTTTATTTATCTTACAAAGCGTCCATCAGAAGGCTGTGCTTTTCACCTTCCTGCCCTCCTCCTCCTCTAGCAGGTTTGAGTCCCTCCAGAACCCATGTCCATTTGCTGCACATGTACCAGCATGAATGATTTGAACTTCATACAGAAACTCAAAGCTGGCATGATCTGGCTGGTGTAAAATCAGAATGCTGAAACATTTGTGTATTACATACCAAAAGTGTCTCACACACAGAGAGGACTTTACCCTTATATATATAAGCATTATTGTTGTCACTTATTTTAATCTGTATTGGAAAGGTTATTTTCCTCTTTTTCATCCTCACCCTCTCATATTCTCTGTTTTCTAGATTTTCACGTCCGTCTTCTCAATTGATACATTTAGTAATTTTCCAGTTTTAATATCTTCTTGTTTCCTTCAACAAACTCAGTATATTAATTGTGATTTACCCCAGCAAACTTTCCCACACTGCAACCCTCTTTGCAACACATTGACATTTACATGAGTAGGATCATTTGTTAAGGTAATACACCAGTTTGCTGGTTCCAGCAGAAGTGTGCAATGTAAAGATGCTAGGTAACACAATTCTACAGGCCAGAACAAAGAAATAGATGGCACAGAATATGAAAAAAATCCCATGTTGATGGACTACGATACAACCAAAGAACTGAAAAAAAAAAAAAAAAAAAAAAAAAAAAAAAAAGAGGGAGACTTTAGAGACATACAGGTTATAACATCATTGCTTAATTAGTGAGACCATCTCTTTAATTCTGAGAGCAACCATGTAATACTTGTTGCTCTGATGTATCTGCCTCAAATGCAACAAGATTTCATTATTCTTCTGTTGATACAATGATGGAGAACAAAGGCATGATCTTTTATTTTTAATTTATCACTACTTGCACAAATAATAATATATGTCTTTCAGAAGAACATACTCCAAATTCTCATTATTCTTCTTCTAGAAAAAACTACATTTGGTGTACCAAAAAGAAATAAAATCTTTACAAAACAGGTGGATTATATCTCCCTTCCTTAAGAGAAATAAACTGAATTTGACAGAATAGAAACAAGTATCTTAACACAATAAAATTACAACTTAGCAGAACTCATTTAACACTGGGTTTTTAAAAGCATAGTTATAACCTGGGCTAATCAAACTCTCTCTTTCTCTTTGGGATCATAATTACCTTCTCCCTTCTGTCTTATTGTCGGCTACTAGAAAGTCTTTGTGTAGTTTGTCCTTCTCCTACCTTTGTACTGGGAAGAAGGCAGCTCTTGATTTATATATTTTAGTGAGGTTCAGCCTCTGATTGCAGTCTTGAACTGTTGCACATAATTCCAGGTTAAATGAACCTTCCCTTAAAAGGAGGAGAAGCAGATGCAATCCTATGTGGCGCAATGGAAATCAGGTGAGTAAAGCCTCTTGGCTTCCTTGAAGCATGGGAATCACTGGGCATGAAATACAACTGTGTCTAACATGGAAGGAGCTGAAGGAAATCATAGCCCTTGCTAGAACTAGATAGAACTAGAAAACATCTCTTGTTCTATCAGGTTTAATTTAAATAAATCTGTCTCCAGATTTCTGGAAGGATACTGTAAGTGTTATTGCTTCCAGGATCTGTTTTCATAAAATGAAAAACCTGCATTTCCATGTTGCTCAGCTTTGTAATCTCACTTGCAGATGAATTCTTCCCTCTAAAAATTTAGGAAATTCCTTACGTTTAAAGTCTTCTTTCGCCATGGAAGAAAAACTGCAGCACCTTCTTTCTTACCAATAAGTTTATACCTGAAAACCAGATACTTCTAGCAGTATTAAGTTCTGCGTATGACTAGTCTTAGAAGCCTACTGACTTTCAGCTTTTCTTGTTTGCTATGTGCGTTTGACAGATCGGCTTAAAACCACTTGTAAATACTCATGGCTGTAATAATATATTTTCTACTTCCAAAAGAAAATAATTCTTGGCATAAATCTGCTGACAGATCATTAATTTTAGGTGATACTGATATTCTTGTTGAAGCTTTTGTACATTGTTCCAATAGGATTAATCTTCTTTATACCTTCATTAAAAGAAAAAAAAAAAAAAAAACAACAAAACTAACAGCAGAAGAGACAACATAGCATATAGACAATATAATGGCTATATAGTCTCTCTGTGTTCTATATATTCTAGAATGTTTCATTGCATGCCAAAGAGGTGTCATTTTTTAGCAGCTGGACAGAAAAAGATGGGGAGATAGCTCTCTGTTAGCAGAGAAACACATTTTTTATTGTCATATATTTTCTTTTATTTTGAAGATATAAGAAAAGATTCAGCCCAATGTAAACGACTAATATTATTGTTTCATTAATATCTTAAGCTCAAATAATCTTATGTCAGGAATTATAATTTATGTTGCTGGGGTTTTTTTTTATTTTTTATTTAAATTGAGGGTGTTTACAGCTTTTTTGCTTCCTGTATAAACATCTAAGACTGGGTTCAAATATTTGTGAAAACATGGAATCAAAGTATAATAGTGGTTATATTTTTTATTCATTTATTTTTGCTACTGTATGAGTTATCAATACAAGCAGACACAGCTTTGCAGTATAAATAGGCTGTCTGGGAATAAAATTTAAACTGCTGCCCTGGGTTGCTTTGCAAATTCTGATGACAGTTTTATTGTAAGCAGAATTCTGTGGGGAAAGAAAAACAAAGGCAAAAAAAACCCAAACACAAACACAAACCCTAATGCAGCGCTGCCATATCTCTCTCTGAGAAAAATAAGTCAAGAAAACTATGTTATCTCCCTGAAGGTGGCACCATGATAACTCTGCACTTCTCAATGGATAAAGAGATGAGACACATTTCCCTCTCAGTTCCTCCTACTTTGTGATCCTCTTCTTCCCTACCTTGATAGGTTTATAGATTCCTGTGTATACTAGTGTATTTCTGTATATATAATTAATAGAATAGAATAGAATAGTATAGAATATATAACGTAATATGATATATAATGTAATGTAACATGATGTGATGTGATGTGATATGATGTGATGTGATGTGATGTGATATGATATGATATGATATGATATTATATATATTATACATGGACCTGTCTAATTTTGAGCTAGGGATAATCACCTCAGGGGCCGACTTGTCATTATGACAGGGTCTGCATATGGACAGAAGGTATGTCCCAGAGTGGCAGCCTCATGGGAACAGGGGGTATATTTTCCTTGAAGTTTAGCTTGTTTTCATTCAGTACAGAATTTGCCTGCAAGGTGAATCCTGCCTATAAGCTGGTATTTTCTGCAGATGAGCAGCTGCCTTTACTCAAATACTAGAGCAAATGCTTAGTAATGTCCCAAAAATATGTGTTTACATTGAAATTCAAATTAAATTTCTCAAGGTTCAGAATTTAATTTTATGTCTATGTTTCTTCTTGTGGATTCCAGAATTCCCAGAGGAATCTCCTTTGGAATTCCCAGGGTTTCTGGAGGAAAGTGTTTGCTTCAATTGGCCTGCAATTTTCATCCTGTGGCCAGCAGGACAAGGGAAGTGATTATTCCTCTATACTTGGCACTGGTGAAGCTGCACCTCAATACACTATTTTAGTTTTGGGCCCCTCACTTCAAGAGGAACGTTGAGGTGCTGCAGCGTGTCCAGAGAAGGGCAATGAAACTGGTGAATGGTCTGGAGCACAAGTCTTATGAGGAGCAGCTGAGGGGGCTGGGGTTGTTTAGTCTGGAGAAAGGGAGGCTCAGAGGGGACCTTATTGCTCCCTACAGCTGCCTGACAGGAGGCTGTAGGCAGGTGGGGGTTGGTCTCTTCTCCCAGGTAACAAGTGTCAGGACAAGAGGAAACTGCCTCAAGTTGCACCAGGGGAGGTTTAGATTGGAGATTAGGGAAAATTTCTTCACTGAAAGTGTGGTGAAGCATCGGAACAGGCTGCCCAGGGAGGTGGTTGAGTCACCATCCCTGGAGGTGTTTAAAAAACATGGAGATGCAGTGCTTAGGGACATAGTTTAGTGATGGACTTGGAAGTCCTCGGTTAACAGTTGGACTTGATGATCTCAAAGGTCTTTTCCAACCTTAATGATTCTATGATTTTATGATACTATCAGAAGTATCCTTTGAAACATTTTTTCCCTTAACTGAAAATGAAAGTGTCACCTCAGATATGATTGATTGAAGCTTCCTGTGTAATAGAAGGTGATCATTTGTGCCTTTCAGTCTCTTGCTGGCTTACCTATTTTGATTATGTCTAACAGCTAAGTGTAGCACTGAGCTTTATATGTCTTGTGATTAGGGATCTTTTTCTTTTGCAAAAAAAGTACTTAAATTCATAGAGTCCATCTCTTTGCTTTTCTACTTGATTGCAAATTACAATTTAATTGTTTAATTGTTCCATTTAATTCCTTTTCTTAGTGGTGAGGGAGGTGGTTTTAAAGTTACATCTTCCCCTTTTGGTTTCCCTGGTACCATGTTTGAAACTTGTTATTATGCCTATGGTGCTTGCAGTATGATAGGGCAGTGGGAGCAGGCTAAATGAGATCATAATATCATAGAATGACAGAATAGTTTGGGAACTTTAAAGGTCATCTGGTTCAACTCCCCTGCAGTGAACAGGAACATCTTCAGCGCAATTAGGTTGCTCAAAGCCCTATCCGATCTAACCTTGAATGTTTCCAGGGATTTAACAACTACAGCCTCTCTGGGAAACCTCTTCCAGTGTTTCACTACCTTCATTTTAAAACATTTCTTCCTATATCTAGTCTACTTCTACCCTCTTTTAGTTTAAAACCATTACCTTTTGTCCTATTGCTACAGGCGCTACAAAAATGTCTGTCCTCATTTTTCTTATAAGACCCCTTTAAGTATTGAAGGGCCACAATAAGGTGTCCATGGACCCTTCTCTTCTCCAAGCTAGACAACCCCAACTCTCTCTCCCTGTCCTAACAGGGAAGGTGCTTCAGCCCTCTGATCACTTTTGTGGCCCTCCTCTACACTTGTACCAACAGGTCTGTGGCTTTCCTGTACTAAGGACTCCAGAGCTGGACACAGCACTCCAGCTGGGGTCTCACCAAAGCAGAGAGGAGGGACAGAATCACCTCCCTTGACCTTCTGGCCTTGCTTCTGGCCTTGCTTCTTTTGATGCAGCCCAAGATACGGTTGGCTCTCTGGGTTGTGAGCAAGCATTACAGGCTCATGGTTAGTTCTTAATCCACCAGTACTCTATAGCCTTCCTCCAGAAGACTGCTCTCAATCCTTCCATCCTCCGACCTGTATTGATACCTAGGTATGAGTCATTGTACTTTGAATTGTTGAACCTCATGAGGTTCACAGCCACTTCTCAAGCTTATCCAGGTCCCCCTGAATGACATCCCATCCCTCAGGCATGTCAATCAGACCACTCAGCTTGGTGTTATCTGGCAACTTGCTAAGGATGCACTAGATGCCACTGTCTGTGTCATTGACGAAGATATTAAACAGTATCGGTTCCAATACAGGCCACTTGCAAACTCCATCCAGACACTGTGCTGTTGACTATTACCCTCTGGATATGATCGTCCAGCTAATTCCTTATCCATCACAGTCCATCTATCAAATTTATATCTCTCCAACTTAGAAAGAAGGATGTTGTGGAGGTCAGTGTCAAAAGCCTTACAGTCTAGATAGGTGTCCTGGTTTCAGCTGGGATAAAGTTAATTTTCTTCCTAGTAGCTGGTGCAGTGCTGTGGTTTGGATTTGGTGTGAGAACAATGTTGACGGCACATGGATGGTTTTCGTTGTTGTTGGGTGCTGTTTATACTAAATCAAGGACTTTGGGGTTCCTTGCTCCCTGACAGTGAGAGGGCTGGAGGGGCACGGGAAACTGGGAGGGGACACAGCCAGGACAGGTGACCTGAACTAGCCAAAGGATATTCCATGCCATATGACGTCATGCTCAGTATATCAACTGGGGGAAGAAGGAGGAAGGTGGGGACATGCAGCATTATGGCGTTTGTCTTCTCGAGTAACCATTATGCATGATGGAGCCCGGCTTCCCTGGGGATGGCCGAACACCTGCCTGCTCGTGGGAGTGGTGAATGGATTCCTTGCTCTGCTTTGCTTGCGTGTGCGGCTTTTGCTTTATCTATTAAATTGTTCTTATCTCAGCCCTTGAGTTTTACATTTATTTCTGATTCTCTTCCCCATCCCTCTGGGTGAGGGAGAGTGAGCGAGCAGCTGCGTGGTGTTTAGTTTCCAGCTAGGGTTACAACATGACAGTAGTTGATATCCATAGCTCTTCCCTTGTCCATTGATGTAGTAACTCCATCATAAATCACAGAAGACCACTAGGCTGGTCAGGTAAGACTTGCTTTTGATGAAGCTATGCTGGCTGTCTTGAATCA
The DNA here is from genome assembly GCF_017639655.2 of Falco naumanni. Taxonomy (NCBI): domain Eukaryota; kingdom Metazoa; phylum Chordata; class Aves; order Falconiformes; family Falconidae; genus Falco; species Falco naumanni. Next base: position 16,491,580 of record NC_054080.1, on the reverse strand, counting down.
CCTCACTATTCTCCACATGCCTTAACATAGCTTCTGGGAGGATCTGTTCCATGATCTTCCCAGGCACAGAAGTGACTGATAGGTTGATAGTTCCCAGGGTCTTCCTTTCTACCCTTTTTAAAAATGGGTGCAATTTTTCCCTTTTTCCAGTCACTGGGGACTTTGCCTAACTTCCATGGCTTTTCAAATACCATGGAGAGTGGCTTGGCAACTGCACAGCCATTTCTCTCTGGACTCTGGGATGTGTCTTTTCAAGTCCCATAGATTTACATACGGTCAGGTTTCTCAGGTGGTCTCAAACCTGATCTTCTAGTACAGTGTGAGGGATTTTGCTCCCCCAGTCTGTGCCTTGCAGTCCCTCTGCCTGAGAGATATGAGAAGAGATTCCCAGTGAAGACTGAGGCAAGATAACTGATGAGTGACACAGTGTTCTCCTCATTTGATTTTACTAGTTTGTCAGTTGTGTTCACAGAGGGTTACATATTCTTTGACCTTGTTCTTCTGTCTGATATACCTGTAGAAGTCCTTATTATTCTTTGTGTCCCTTGCCACGTTCAGCTCCAGCTGTGCCTTGGCCTTCCTGACCCCATCCTACACAACCGGGCAAAGTCACTGTAGTCTTCCCAGGATCTCTCTTCCTGTTTCCACTGCCTGTGCATTTCCTTTCGCCCTTTGGTTTGACCAGCAGGTCTTGAATCATCCATGTCAGTATCTTGCCACCCTTGCCTGATTGCCTACACCTGGGGATCAAGACCTCTTGTGCTCTATGCAAAGTGCCCTTCGAGATCTTCCAGTTCTGTTCTTCTTCTTTGTCCCTGATGGCAGTTTCCCAGGGGGTCTTACTGATTAACTCCTTGAACAGCTGGAATTTTGCTTTCCTAAAATTTACAATCTTGACTTTACACTTCATCTGACCCATATCCCTTAAGGCTGTGAACTCCACCAGTGCACAACCACTGCAGCCTAGGCTGCCTCTAATCTTGATGTCACCCATTAGTTCACTTGTGCTGGTGACCAACAGGTCCAACAATCCCGTCTGGTGAGGCTGTCTGAAGAAGTTATCCTCAATGCCCTCCATGAGTCTACTGGATTGCCTACTGTGGCTAATGTGTGTGAATATTCTTGCTGAGACATTGCATGTTCTATGGTTTTATTTAAGGCAGGATAAATTAAGTACGGTTCATTTTTGCAGACTAAGGTTAGTACAGAGAGAGCAGAACAAGAAAGGATCAGAAGTAAATGCACCGACTGTTTAGTGTGGGCAAACTTAAATGAGATAACACCTAATTTTGCCTGTCTTCAAAGTTACTGGAGTTGAATCCAGCCACCTCAGATGCTTTTATAAATCATGACAGCTTAAACTGCCTTAGCATGCCGGTACATCACTTTGCAGCTTAGACAATCAGAGTTACCTACAGCTTGCTTTCTGGTATTTCATGGATTTCGCACTTACAGAGTCAGATTCTGAAAACATAGCTGTTTCCAATGAAATAATTGGGATTGTCCCAGATAGTGTCTCTTTGCTTAAAAACAGATTTTCACTCAGTTTCCACTTAAGCAAAAGTCACTAGTTGCTTTCTAAAAGATTTTCCCTGCCAAAATATTTTGTAGTGTTGCAGAATTATTTGTGTAAGTGTTTTCTATAAACTGTATATTTCAGCTTAGTAGAATATACAGTTATTCAAGGGCTCAGGAGTGTTACTAACGCTGATAGATCTCTGCTTTCTCTTAATTTGGTAAGGAAAAACTTGGTTTATACCTTTTGTATGGGATCAAAAATTTTGAGTCCTTCAGTGACCATCTCAGAAGTGAGAGCTTATTAGATAAGGCTGTGACTGAAAATGCACAATGAAATCACAAGCATTAAAGGAGGAGAATGTACTTCCTGAAGACACAATGCTCTTTGGGAAAGACAGTCACTACTTAATGGCTTTAAAGAGAAGCATTACCTATAGCACACAAATATGGTGCACTTCTTTTTCATTCTAACACCCTTGAGCTTTGATCTGTTTGGTCCCCAGATAATTTGAAGTTATCAAATAACTGCAATGAGGATAGACTAAAAGGTCAGGGATGTATTTTGAGGACAAAAGAAAGATCAGAAGCAAGACCTTCAGAAATCAATAAACTTTGACAATAATATTAAGTTCTTCCACACATCTGACTTCAGGATAGAAACTAAATATTTATAGATCAGACCAACAGAGCAGATAAACTGAAGTGCATGGACTGGTAACAAGAAAAAAAATTGATACTCTAACATACAAAAAACAGCACTTACTTCTTTATCATATTAGTATCTTCTCCTACCTACTTTGAGTCAGTAGTGAAGTAGGCTGATGAAGGGAGATTGTGTAGTGGAGTCAAACACAATCAACAACATACTGCATTATAAAATTTGTATATGCTGCAGCAGTTGTTTTATCTTCTAGTCTCTCAGCTACTGTTTACTTTTATCCTGGTGTAACTCTCAAGAAGACTTCCTGTGATGTAAAAACACAGATATATTTCAACATATGGAAAACATTAATTATACTAAGGTAGAAAAAGAAAGTGCAGAGGCTTTTCATTAAAGATCTTATGGGGTTTTTTTTCATATTCAGTAATTTCTCTGCCTTATTATAAATGCAAAAGCAGGAAATGGAAAACCAGAATTGACTTCTGAAATTATTATTGTGATGGAAAAAAAAATAGGCTATTTGAAATATATAATGAAATTAATGTAAATTGGATGGTGTATAGAAAACAGGTAAAGCATCCTAGCGGGGCAGTCCCTTGGTAATGTGTATGAGTTTACCATGTTTATAACCTTTAGAAAGATGCACTAATCCATAAATAATGAAAAAATTTAAAGGTTAATGTAAGTCTCTAAATCCTTAAAGAATTCTATAACTGTGGTTTGTTGCGTTTTTTCTTGACCTAAATGTTCCCAGTCTTGGATAAGATGAAGTATTTTCTAGGCAAAAAATCATTATCACCAAATGTGTTCTGAGCTCCTACAGATATTAAATGAGTTGATAAATAATAGCTGATACAATCTTTAATGAGTCTGTTTTAAGGAGGATTTCATGGCTGTGGGAAGCTGAATTTGTCCCCTGTTTATGATAAATTTATATAATATTTATATATAATAATAAATAAATCTTTACTACTGTTTCTCCTATCAATTCACATTATGAAAGGAAGATTTAAAAGCTAGGCTAATAACAATTTTAAATTGTGGAAATCAGTGAGTTACATGTCAAAAAACACGTAGCTCAAATGCTTTTATCTATAGCTGTGTAGTTTGTTACTACTAACAAACAAAAATACGTCATCTCCAGCCTCCAAGAAGACCTTTGACTTTTTGCATCACAAAGTGAACACAGAGGCAAATGTTGTAAATCTGACAAATGTAATTCCCTGTTTAAAGAAAACATTGAAGGCAGAAAATAAATCACTGTTTTAAGCACAGCCTTCGAAATGAGAATTGAATTCACAAATGCTATGGTTCTGATTCTGCTAATGAAGTGAGGATGCACTGAAACAGAAAATGTTACATTCTGGTTAGCTGTAAACAACTCTGTTATCATCTCTGTTGAAGGAAGGAAAGACACTACTCAATTAATCTATCAGTAAATGGGAAATCTTGTATGTCTACACTGAGAATGACAATTCTATATTTTTTTGTTCTATCAAGGACTCTTTGATCTCAAATGGGAACAAAGGCTATTTTGTAGTCGTTCCATATCCTACTGGCTGTGGTGCCACCCAGCATAGAAATAGCCCCAGTTTTAAATTCTTCTTAATTTGGTATTAAAATGATCTTTCATCCCAAATGGTGCCAAAGCAGACCAAACAGAAGTTCTGGGTTTGCCTCTTTTCTAGACAAGTCTTTGTTAAATAGTTCAGGCTTATCAGCACAGTCTCATGCTGAAAAGCTGTCCTTTTGCTGAGCACTTTTAGGATTTCATTAACTTCAAATGCCTTTCAATGTTAATATATGTTTTTAAGTACATACATGTATTAAGGTACTTAGATATGTGAGGCTATATTTAGCTGGGTAAATCACAGTTCTCTGGAAAGTCAGCTTTTCTAGCATAATCTAATCTTTTAAAATCCTGGGCAACTCAAAGATTTCTTGATGGCTCAGAATTACGGTGATTTTAATAGGAATTAAATATGCTAAATGACATTCCATGGTGTTAGATCACATAGGTAGGATCAGAGAGTTTTGTGTAATTTCGAGAGTCAAAACAGAATGTCAAACACAAAAAAAGATAATTTTTTTTGGCTGTTGTTTACAACTACTTTCTTTTTGTTTTCTAACTCATCCTGAGCACTTTGTTATGTTAATATTATAGTAAATTCTTATGCAAACTTTTAATTTTTTCCAAATTTTCACAACTGAAACTTGTGTTGATGGTATAAACAAGAACATGAACATGAGTAGAAATACAAGAAGATGTCTATAAATGAAAAAATACTTGTACAAACAGTGGCCAAAATAATGTATGATAATAAACCATTTTTTTCTAAGATGCTTTTGTACAGATGTTAACTGCCTTTTACTGTCTTTATTTTTACATTTTTGATTGGTATTTGTTCATTCTTGTTATGTAGCCAAACATTTTGTAGGTGTTTTTGTGCCGTGTTCTCCTTGTGGATTTCATTTTTATCTCTACATGTGTAGGGTTAATTAAACTGTTGGAACATTTCAATGCAATGCCTTTGTGCTTCAAGTTGAATATTTGAGCTGTAGGCTTGTTTGGTGCAAGACCATGTTCAGATCACCATTGCACCAGAATATTTTTCTGTGCCTTGGCAACCAAAGTTATTCTGCACTTAAATGTAATAAAGATCAGAAACGCAGTTTGAGTATCCTGTAGCACAGGATCTGAGGTGTGCCTCTGGTGTAAATAAGGAATTAATGAAAACAGCAAAGTCTTTTCAAATTCCCATTGTTTTGTTTGGAAGCTTAGAAAATTTCATCTTCCTTGACAGTGGGTCCGTGTGAGTTTAGCTGCTTAGTAGCTCAGCGCAACACCAGAGCATTCTTTGATGTATAGTTAGGCTGGATGCATGCAGGCTCCACTATGTTTTTTTAACAACAGTGAACCCCCTTATGTATTTTTAGTACACAGCAACCAAAGATCAGAAAGGGGTTTTATAATAGTCTGTGTCAGATATTTCTTGTTATAGAATATAATACACTTTATACAGTTACTTTTGTTACAATCTCTGCAACAATAGCTGTTGACAAACATTCATCCACTCTTCTTTTAATAATATTTTTTATAGGAGGACACATTCTATTCTTAGAGTTGTCCATAAGGACTCGTTCCACTAAACTACATAAATATATTTAACTGTAAGATTCTAAAAAATTTTGTGGGTTTTCTCACATTCTTAGTACAAATTGTTGAAGCTTTTTGCTTAGCCTGGATGCAAGAAGATTATGCACTGACCAGTTCAAAAGCCCTTAATAACTTTCCTAGCTCTGTTTCTAGAAGCTTGTCCAAATGTTTGCATGTTTGTTTTTTTTTTTTGCCAATGAAATGACTACAATCAAGAGAGCACTGTGTTTCCCATTGTTACATACAGTACTTCTCTTGCATTGAAAAAGCTCAAGTGATGTGTAGTTTAGCAGTGTGTGTAAATGAGCTTTACAAGTACAAAAAACCTTTCTATATTTCTTTGTCTGAAAACTCCTCCATAACCTTCTGTCTCAAAATCCTCCACTGTCTTTTGAATATTCTTTCCAATACTTTAACAATTTGTCCAGCAATCTTCGTGAAAGGAATCTTGTAAATTAATCTGCATTTTGGTTGCTCACCATCATGTAAGATATCCCTGTCTCAAAATACCAACTCACATCGGATACCCAGGTAGTAGAAAGTTTTAGGGTGAAAGCAAACTGAGTTCTGTAGCAGCTTGGGCTGTTCAGCCAAGCAAAGAAAAAAAAATACTTGCAGATACTAATCCCTTCTGAATCCAATGGAAGGTCAACAAAAGAGCTATAATACTCATTAATTAATAAAATCAGTCTCTGCTTATCAACAAGACTATTTGAAAAGTTGCTTCTAAAGTGTGTGCAGTGAAGGATTTTCTCAAGGATTGTAAATGATGCCCACTCAGTTGCAGCTTGATTAGAAGTCGAAAATTTGGAGAAGCAGTTATGACAAAGTAATCATGTCCACCACAGGGTGGACAGACATGGGGATTTTGAGTAGGGAAATCAAGGTGATGGTGGTTTGCTTTTGGAAGCAGGCTTTTTTTTTTGTAAATGTCTGATCCACAAGAAAATAATTCCAAATACTGGACCTCCACTCAGACTAGTATGCTCACATTTTATTAATACCAGGTACTAACATTTATTACATTTATCTCTTTCAGCTAAATACTTCACAAAACAAGTTGGATACTGAAATCGTTGCACAGAGTACCTCCTAAGGTACAGTAATCCCATTTTGAAAACTAATACTTTTCCAAAAGTATAGTATAAATCAGACATGTCACTTTAGGATTTAACTCAGAATTGGTTTACTTACAGCAATACAAAATTTAGTATAAACTACAATACCCACCTGGGACAAAAAAGGAAATACTCAGGAAACAAGATTTGATAGAGCATGTCTACAGAGTGCTGCAATCATAAAAGCAATTGCATACCTGCAGATGTACACCTTAGCCATTTATAATTTAAACTGTACATGAAGCATCCTTGCTATTAGGTAAGATTATGGAGAAACACCCAGTGAGAAAAGATTATCTGTACATAAGTTACAGTGTTAACAGTGGAACTGTTTCCTGCAAATTCTTCCTGCCTGGATGACTATATCTTTTGACTTAAGTGTCAATCAAAATGCACAACTGGGTCAGAAGTCTAAAACTGTGTTGTTGCTTTGATGTAATAGCAGACTGCACTGAAAGTGCTTGCCACCAGCAAAAACACATATTGCTGCAAAACTGCACAAAACTGGATTCCTTAATGGGCAAATTCCACACGGTCAATAAGCACGCCACTATCTCTACTGCCCTTCTGTCAAACAGGCAGATAGCGTAGGCTGAGCAGTTGTCCTGAACACTGCTACCGCTCCCATGGATCACTACAATGCCTGGATTTATTTTTTCCTTTGTTCTGTACAAATTCAACAAGTTACAAATGATGTGGCAGTAAGCAGAATGTGTGAATAATAATTCTTTCAATTATTTTGATTCAGTTAGTTTCTTTCCATGTTGGGCTTGCCTGTGTGCTAGCATATAATATTGATGTGCTAGTAGGAGTTTGAAGTCAAATTTTATTAACTTTATAGATTTTTGACTCATATCCACAAAAAAGTGTGGGTTTTTACCTTTTTAAATAACAGAGGAAAAAATTGATTTTCAGTTATTCTTCATTGGTACTTGGTTTTTAAAAGTGAAAGGAATTAGGTACCTAAAAGCTTACAAAATCTTTGCTTTCATTGGAGCTCTGAAAACCTCTGCAATGTGAAAATCTGAACAAGGCATTGTATGTTGAAAGTTTCTATGTCTCTGAGTAAATTAACCTACAAAATGGTTACTTAGATTGTGCAACAAACCCCAATATAATTTTTATTTGTATTACTACAAATCTCACTCTTGTGAATAAAATTATTTGAAAGAAGTGTACAATGTGTTGAATATCTCCCCTAAAAATGTCTAGGTACATGACAAACCAGTGAGGTGTTTGTGTTTGGCATATTTTCCATTGACTTTCCTGGATTTGAAAAATCTCACGGTTTTACAGCAGGAACAGGTACTTGCAGAGGGGATGGATATGTATTTTGGTGTATTTATCAGAAAGTGCATTAACAGAACCAGCTTTCTAATTCATGAATAAAAGGTCCCCGATTTCTTTTCTTTTCATATGGGAGGGGAGGAGGGAGACAGAAGTATCTCGAGATGTTATATACATCTCAAGAAATCAGCAACATATTTTTTAAAGAAAATTTGTTGTTTAAAAGTTTTTTTTGTGAAAATTTAGGTTGAAGTGATAGCCTATTTTGAATGTCTTGTCTACTGTTAAAAGTTGAAAAAAAAATATCTAAACAAACCTACACAGTAAGCATGCTAATCAGTGTCAATTCTTTTTAAAATATGTGTCAAACACTTTTTTCCCAGAAGTGGAATCATTGGACAATGCAACCAGATACTCTTCTCTCTTTCCTATAGCATTATGATACTACCTTCCCATAGCATTACCGAGCATGATGGTGGGGCAAGGTGGTGAGCTAAGAGGGCTGAAAATCAGGGAATTGATTAGCATGATAGTACGGAGGGTATGGACCGGGAATTGATGCCAAGAAAAGGAGGCAAAGCGTATGAGATTTTATGGGTGGCCAGCAGCATATTTCAGCTAGAAAATGTCATGTGTGTTAAGGCACAGGGTGAAAAGCACTTGAAGAAACTTCTTAAACTTTAGGCAACATGCCATAGCAGAAACCACTGATTCGTGGGCCATACACCTTAAGTCACAGCAACCATTGCTGTGCTCTATGCTGGTACCTTCATAGGCTGTTCCAGGTAAGAGAGCTTTTTACCTTCATGAATTTTCTGTCAGCTCATTTGTGAAGGAAATGTTGGGGGGTGTGGTGGGGATGGTGTTTGTGGGTTCTTTTCTTCTTTTTTTTCCCTGTAGCTGTCCGTAATCAGCTGCCACGGCAATTTCACTAGTCCCAACCTTGGTACTCTGGGGACAACAGCTGTTGCTTCCATGTATATACCCTTTATTTTTAGGTTCTTTCTCAACATGTGTATCATCTATGTTAGAGAGGCTTCATTGCATATGCAGCAAAGTCTTTTGTCTAGAAGGAGACTAAAGGTAACAAACTGCAATTTTGTGAGCATAAATGGAACAAAATATTTTTTAACCAGTTAAAAACCCACATGGCTCAAAGAGGTCAAGTACAAACTATACTATACTCCAGTAAAAAAAAAAAAAAAAAAAGTAGTGGTGGTGGGGGAAACGTTGGTATGAAAAAAAATTTAAAAACCCTACAATTTTTGTAGTGGTACGTGTTCCCATCCTTAGTTGCTGAAACAACGTAAGTTTGAAATACAAACCTAAATGCAATGTTCTCCAAAAGAAATATCAATGTTTCTACCTTTTTTTTTTTTTGCTCTGAAGTTTACTAAGGATTGGAACTTCTGGCCTTTCTCTCTCTAGTTAATTTTGCCTAAATTGATTGGAATCTGAAAAAAATATACCATTTGTGTATACCCTGAATAGATAAATGTGTAAATAAATCAATATGTTTCCATTTTATTACTTCATTACTTTTGTGTCCTATAAAACAGAGCACATACAATAAATCATAAAAATATTCTCTGGCTTTGACTGGTGCCAGCTACCATAAGATCACAAAATGTCATCAGGTTAAAATATTCTGTGTTATCAAAAGTTCTTTTCTGAGAAGACATATTAGTATGTATCTTTCTGAGAACAAATACCTCTGAAAGTGGGACCAGCACAGAAACAGGCATGTGCTACTTTATTCTGAGGGATAACTGAACATTTCTTTCCTTGACATCTCCAGATTACCAGTTTTGACTGTGGCTTCTTTACAAAAGCATAGGAGTGTTCCACTTAACAACAGTAACAGGAGAGATTTCGGTGGCTGAAATAGTTTGGTGACCTCTGAAGTGCTTATATACTAATTTTGTAATGGTTTCCCCTTGAAGAGATGTACCAGTGATTTTCTGTCATACGTCTGCTCTCTGTGGTCATAGTCTTTTATCATCTGTCCCTCTGCTGCTCCCTATGCTGGTTTGGGTTATTCTTTTGAGTGCGTATTTGGACAGCCTGAGAACACTTCAGTATGTGATAGGAGTGAGGAAGGTCCATCTGCCTCCTTGTTGCTGTGTTCACAGCAATAGTAAGTTCCTGCCAGGGGAATGCTATAAGTTAAGGGTGATGCTTATAGTACATAAACCAGAAAGATTTCTCCTTCTTACATGAAACTCTGTGTTAATGTAAGTCTTGACTAAACCCCCTACAGAAACGGAAATTGCGAGGAAGAAGGAAGGGCTTCAGACAAGGATAGAGTAGAGACATCAGTGGTGATAAACCTTCCTAGGACTCTGGAAATACAGCAAGAAAAGTTGCTCCAGCTGTGGTTAAGTATCTTGTGGTGCTCCCCTGGGCTGAGGGCAGGGATCCAGCCTTGAAAGCCCCATTTCCCATTTACCCCTTGGGAAGCCCTTGAGAAGAAATACACAGCTCAGAGCCCTGCAGCTGATTTGGTAGTACATGATCACAGCACAGTTTAAAGAAATCCAAGAAGTCTGAGGTCTGGAAGAAGGCCAAATTCCAAGTATAAACAGTTTATTTCTTTCATTAGCTGTCTTGAATTGTGGACTTAATAAATTTAAAATATTCCTTTTTTTATTTCTTTTTGTTAGTTTGTTTTGTATTGTATTGCTGTGTTTTCCACTGAGTAAGAGATTTTGGGGGAGTTTGTCATATTGCTAACTGAAATTCTGAAACATTTCCAAAAAGTAAGTTAAGAAAACTTCATGAAAATAATTTTTTTCAGCTTTTTCAGTGAAATTCTAAAGAATATTTTAGATAATTTTCCTGTTCAGACAATTCTATAAACTTAATATTCTCCAATAACCCTAGTAATCACATTTTATAAGGCCATTCAATGTTTATTATTATTTTTTTTTGTGTAAATAATTGATCAGCAACTTGGTGTCTCAGTGCACAAAGCCTGTGTAGAAGCAGGAAAGCCATGGGTGAGAAATGGTGCATTTGAACAGGAGTTCTATAGATTAGTTTGGAAAATGTCCCATGAGAGTCTTTGTTATCCCCACTCACACAGACTTTTAGAATTATCTGGGGATTTCACATTACTCAGATATCTGTGAGGATATGAATCAAATCTGTTTCTGTTGATATGAACATTAAATGACTTTCTCTGACCTGTCATTTCATGTATTACTGAATGTTCCCATTATGCTGTAAGCACAGGTGGTTTCTTATCCCTTTTAGAAACCTAAATTACAGATATTTTTGAGCACTTGAATTATTCTATTACTGAAATGTAATTGTGGCAAGAAGCTGATGCTAGCAGTAGCAGAAGTTGCCATGTGCTGGGAGGAGGGTGAGGCTTGTGTGGTCCTCAGAGAATATCTGAGGATGTTTCTGGGTCCCTCAGGTTTGTGTATGTAGTGATAAAGTGGCAGCTGAGAAGTCTTGTGAGAGAGGCAGGTGAAAGCTGGGAAGTGCCAGCAGCCTCCCTGGCCAGTTCAAACTGTGGGAAGCTGCCTATAACTGGTTCATAGGGAGCACCAACAAACAGGCTGTGCAAGCAAAGAGGGAGTGATGTGGCAGCCTTCCTGTCAGTTTGTGTGGAAAGGCATGCAGGAAGGGCTGTGCCCTCTGCCAGTTGTCAGGCTGCAGCCTCAATGGTCAGTTCACCAAACTAGTGGCTGTGCAAGTCTACCCATCAGCCCGAGGTCTCCAGAAAATAAAGGACTTGCTATGCAGTGTTTTGATATTGTCAGAAGTGTGGTGGTAGAGACCAGGTAATGGCCTCTGCCGCTGAATCAGCTGCCTAGCCAGGTAGGAATCAGCGACCTAGCCAGGTAGACTAGCCTGGGATGAGTGGAGGTGGCCACCCAGACAGAGATTCCTATCAGGGAAGATACTGTCCAGGTGGAGGGCTGCAAAAACTGCAGTGAATTGTGTTTTAAACTAACAAACTTGGGTGTAGGTTTTACAGCTGACAGCTGTACATCTGTAAGCAACAGGGTGGATGAGAACATCTGGCAGAGTATTGAAGAATGCTCTCCAACCCTTTCCAAAGGCAAGAACCCTAAGTTCAGCCACCTTAAGTGCATGTACACCAACACATGTAGTCTGGGCAACAGACAGGGGGAACTGAAGCTCTGTGCCCAGTCTGAGAGTTATAGTGTCACGGGAACCACAGAAAAGTGGTGTGAAAAGTCACATGACTGGAAGACCATGATCGATGACTACAGACTCTTTGGGAAAGACAGGATGGGAAGAAGAGGAGTTGGGGTTGCACTTTCTGTAAAAAAGAAATTTAACTGTAGAAAGGTAAGCTATGGAGACCATGAAAGTTCTATTGAATGCCTTTGGATCAATATTATAGTGATGGTCACCATGGGGGACCTTATGTTACGTGTCTCTTACTGACATCCCAATCAGGAAGATGAGGCAAGAAAAAACCTTACTTTGGCTTCTCCGGGAAGTCTTGGGCCAACAAAACCTGATCCTTGTGATTTCAGTTATCTGGGCATTTATTGGTAAAACAACGCAGCAGTGCACAAGTTGCCCATCAGGTTCCTGAAATGCATTGAGGACCACATTCTCCTACAGATGCTGAACATATTGACTAGGAACAACGTATTGCTGGATTTACTGCTCATAAACTGAGAAGGCTTACTTGACACCATAACTACAAATGGTAGTCCTGGATACAGCAACCATAACACTACGTATTTTAAGATCCTGCTGAGCACAGTGAAGATTAATAGTAGGACAAAGATCATGAATTTTAGAAGAACCAACTTCAATATGCTCGGAGTCCAGTTACAAGAGAGTCTATGGGAAGCAACCATGGAGGGGAAAGTAGTTTGTGTGTGCTATGAGTTGTTCAAGAACAGCCTTTGGAAAGCACAAATGGTGGCTATAACGAGGTCAGAGGCTCTCTTCTCAAAGAGCCACATGGAGAATACAAGGGCCAACAGGTGCAAGTTGCAATGGGAGAGGTTTCATATCAACATAAGAAAGAATTTTTTTACAGTAAGAACAGTCATTCACTGGAACACCCTCCCCACAGAAATGGTGGAGTCTCCATTGCTGGAGGTTTTCAACATGTAGTTGGACAGAGTACTAGGTAATCTCATCCAAGCTTCCTTTCCCACAAAGTGCTGGACCAGATGACTTTTCAAGGCCCCTTCCAACCTGATAGCTGTTTCTATCTACCTATGTTAAATCCCTTTCTTTTCAACAGAAAAAAAAAAATTGGGACAGAACATCTACTATTTTCCAGGATATGCTTTAAAATGTATAAAAAGAAGAATTCCAGCATACAGTTCTCTTTTTTATATCTTCAAATGACATATCACTTTACTGTTAAAAATTAGTAATTCAGGTCTGCCAGTCTAGATCTACTTTTGTCTTTTATTTAACTCTGATTTGAACACATTCTTGGAATCCGAGCATCTGAGAAAGTGAAAATGATTACTGAAAACAAGCATAATTTGTTTCTTTAGTCTTCTATTAAGACTGCCTAAACCTGAGAATCAGTTAAATAGAACTTTAATAGAATCAATATGGAAGAATCAATACAAGAATCAACAGTAGTGGGGCCTGTTCTCATTGGATTGGTGAGGGTTTTTTTTAAAGGTGGAAATCTGTGTGTTGGTCTCAGTGATTAAACTCCTTCTGCAGGAATTCAACAAAATGTAACATATTTTTGTAAGGGTTCTTTCATCAGCTGAAATGAAAAGAAAGAATCAGATTTATCCCAGTGTATGCAATAATGCTTCCCCCATCCTACAGAGAAAAAAATCTTCCTCACTGGAGAATGGCAATGCTGTATAATCTATGCTTATATTTTGCATCTATAGCTTACCACGTAGCTAATCTAAACACACCTCTTCCTGTCTAGGAAGTAGCACAAATGCATATTTAAGCAGAAATTTGGCAATGAAGTTTACCTCCCAAAGCATGCATTCTTCACTATCCAATAATGATTTAAACATTTTTATTTCTATTTAAGATGCTCTTGTTCAAGTTCCGTCTATAGATTTGCAACTATATATGTAAATCTAACAATTCTTTATATTATGAAACATTTTCCAAATCAGCTCATCAAAAGATAAATATTCAACAAGTAAATAGTGGCAAAAAATTGCATTCTGAAATTAAAATGTAATATGTATATGAAACTGTTGTGGATATTGCTGCAATTAGCATTTTCCTGTAAATGTTGTAACCAGGGAAGTTAATTGGAAATGATGCATATTCACTCTTATAAATATTTAAAGAAAGATAGATTATAGAGTTATTTAATTGCTTTTGGAAAAGTGCATTTTTATAACACATATTGCAGCACTTTCAGTACTAGCAGAACTTTTATGTTTAGTACTTTTCCAGTAGTTCACTGAATTTTAGACCATGGTCTCAGACATGAGAAATTTTAGATTTGTGGCACATCTATATCAAAGCAACAACATAAGGTACTTCCTATCAATTTCTTTATATTCAATATTCTTTTTTTTTATGTTCAAACTTAATAATTAAGGGTATAAATAAAAACACTTAGAAGCCTGAAAATGAACAATTTGAAAGCCAAGCAGCAGCAACATTTATCTTGTTTGTGAAGATTATCATGCAGTCTTTAAACCACAGTACAGGTATCATTGTGTCCTTTTTTCATTTAGTTTATCCAGGCTGCCTTACTTTAAGAATACAGCAGAATTTCTCAGGAGGATATTGCCTGCATGCTTTGCATTAACTTGTTGAATAACCCAGAGTTTATGAGTGGATGTGGCAAACATCTCTTCAGTCTGGTGGGGGAAGCAAGGAGAAAGCATGATTCTTCAGATGAAGCAACTGAGCAATGTCTTGTGGCAGTTCTGCCACAGGGCTTCTACCAGAACCTTGACAAATGACTTAAAACTGGGCTTTGCAGCATACATCACAAGTAGTTTCTTCTGCTCCAGATGATCTGTAGAAGTGTTTGCTAGGGAAAGCCACAAAGTGGCTAAAAATACACATAATTTGAAAAGTCAGAGCACAGATCTTCAAAAGATGAAAGGCATATTAAACAGTACTGAGCTCTGCACTTTTGAGGAGAGACCACTAGAAATATCTGACATACATGTGTTTCCAGTTTGGATATACACTTACCTGTCAGCATTCTATGATTTTTTAGCTTGGAAGGCAAAAGAATTATTTTCCCCCCAAACCCCAGATATTAAATGTAGATTCTCAATAGCTATCAGGAAACTAATTGTTTTACAAGGCTGTTAGAGCAGTAGGAGGATCAAAGCAGAACAATTTTTGAAGCCTTGGTCCGTAGACTTAAACTGGTGGAAGCTGAAATTATCCACCAAATTCTTCCTGGGATCAGTCACAGTTATGCAGTCCCACACTCCTATCTGTGTTTTCTCAAAGTGCAAGCAACTAAGGACTAACATTGTCAAGGTTAAGTATGGATTCCCCACCACCAGATTTACAGATGGATGTGTTGTGCAAGGTTTCATGCCTGGACAGCATCCAGCAAGTTCACATTATCTAAAATCTAATCATTTAACTCTAATTTGGGTGGAGAGGCTTTTACTGTTGCAAAGACAGTAGCACACAGCTCTAATACCTCTGAACAGCCAACTTACTACACCTGAGTAGTAAGTTGTGTATTTACCTGTAACATTGAAAGTCAGGGGGTAAAAAAAAGAGAAAAAAAAAACCAACAGAAACCCCACCAAACCAAAACCCCCACTACCAGTTCTGAAAGGATACCTCAGTCTAATGCTGAAGTAGAGTTAAAACACATTGTGTCCCCTTGAGAGGACAGTCACCCTACAACTTCACACTATCTCTGAGTTCAATCTCCTCCCTACCCCAATCTAATTTCAGAGTTAATTTTTCTCATTGCTCTGTATGGGAGAAACACTGATCTCCCATTTATGTAAGACCAATACAATTTTAACGTCTCTCTTTGCCTTCAACTCCAATTGAAAATGAGGAGTTCGGTTGTGCCATAGCTCAGGCGTGACAAGCCCTCATCTGATTACATTAGATCTAGTTATATGTGATTTGGACATCATTCTTGATCCTTTCTGACATTCTGCGCACAGCAGCAGTGAGGGAAATGGGAAGGCCATTTCAGTGTTATTGCTCAGGTTCCAGAGAGCAGAGTTTATATTCAACATTTCTTCAATTCCATGAGGTTCATCCTATTCTGATCAAACATATTATTGTAGAGAATGTAAACACTGTCATGAAAAGAAAAAAAGGATAAATTGACAGGTTTGGGCCTGGATAGTCCCAAGTTAAAATTTCAAGGACACAAGAGGTGAAATTCTTAGGAGTGTGGTGGGTCCCCTGGATTCAGACAAAGAATACCATCCCTCAAGTGCCAAAGAACTGCAGCTAATTCTGGGAAATTTATTGTATTGGTGAAAACATATTCCAGGGTTTTTAATTATTGACTGACCCCTCTATAATTTACTCAAAAAGAGGAAAGTGTGGGAATGGACTGAACAACATGGAAATGCATTGGAGGTCCTAATAAAGGATTTAAGGTTGTTCAAACAGTTGGAACCTATACATTCAACCAAATCTATTCATGTAGGATGGGATTTTACTGAGCATGGCTCTCATTGTAACCTGTGGCAGAGGGAATCTGATGGTCCAGAGAGACCATTAGAGTTCTGCTCCAGTTCCTTTAATGATACTGAACCATGATATTCAGATCTTGAGAAGAGACTGTTGTCCTTGGCACAAGCAGTACAACAGGTGGAAAACATAAAAACATAACAAAATGTGGTCATACAAACACCATTCTGTCTTCCAGATGTTGCCTGTAAAGGTACGACACACCTGCTGGTATTGCCCAGAAACTCACCATCTGTAAATGGTATGTGTGTTTGAAAGGCCATAATGAGTTATACCCATCACAAAAGGTAATACTAAGGTATCCAAATTATGGAAAGACATTGACCACAATTACTTACCTCAAGCCCACTAAGTAAACCACCTCTGATGCAATAGGCATCCCCTTTGAGAGGAGACAATGATCTCAAGGGGGTATGGTTTATCGATATTTCATCTTACTGACAGAACAATGAATGGCACCATAAAGCAGTGGCATTGGAGGTAGCCACGGGACAAAAGTTCCTTGAAACAGGTAAAGGAAGTGCACCACAGGTGGGAGAACTCAGAGCAGTTTTACTAGCTGTGCAACACAGTGCAAGTAGTATTTACACTGGTTTGTATGCTATTTTTAAAAGAGCCACTGAAAAGATAAGCCACTAGGGACTTAAAGACTGGCAGATTAATAGAGTCCCAGTCTGGCAAACTTACAGTTAGAAAAAGTTGTTAGAAATAGGAAAACAGTATTGTACATTACTTGTGTTAAAGGACATGATTGATCAAATACAATCACTTCTCATTTTAACCAACAGGTGGACAGCCTTCTGCAGCTGTGGAAGACTGAACTGAACAATAAGGAAGAATGGGAGTGCCTGCTTGAATGGTTGCATGTTAAACAGGGTCACACTGGACAGGCCAATTTATATTGAGAATGCACTGCCCAAGGATGGCTTATATCAGTTAAACTATGTGAACAAGTAGTGACTGCCTGTTCACGATGTCAGTTGCAACTTAACACGGACCATCTGAGCAAGGCACCTCCTTTACATATTTAGGATAAGAAAACATTATGGTATACCTGGCAAATTGACTATATCAGACCATTATGACCATCAGGTGGGAAAAAATTTATCCTGGTAAGAGTGGAGGTTATATCTGGTCTCACAAAGGCAACAGAGTTTGCATCAGCAACCAAAGAAGACACAGCAAGAGGTCTCAAAGAGTGGTTCAGTACACTCCCCCTCCCAGAGAAAATTCAAAGTGGCAATGGGACACACTTCACAACTATGGCAGTACATTACTGAGCCAAAGAAGAAGGATTCCTCTGGGTATTTCACACCTCCTATTACCCTCTAGCCAATGGTATAGTTGAACATACTAATGGATTGGTTAAGCAATTCACTAAACCTCATGAATCTGGATGGCACCTGCAATTTTCTACTGCTGTCTACCAATTAAACAACAGAAGGAATGGAGATGGTTGTCCAAAAATGAAAGCCTTTTGCAGATCTGCTGACACAATTGCTCCAAAAGTCCACACTAAACCTGGGGTTTATGCTGGAAAACCTGTGTCAGTGCAGATGACTCAAATTGGCACAGTACCCATGGTACTAGTCACTCCCAAGAATCTCTACACTTGCAAAACTAGAGATTGCTCAGGAAATATACATCAAATCAGTACTCGATGGCTTTTACCCTCCTTTTAACTAATACCACCAGATGTATTTTCAACCCAGCGTGTTTTATTTTGACTGTTTTGGAAGAGCTTCAAATTAATTGCACTTGGACAGAAGGATGACAAAAGTAAATGCTGCATCCATGTTACTATCCCAGGTTCTGACGATGCTGTTTCCTCTAACCTGTGGCCAGGAAGCCCTAGAATGGCCATGGTCCCAAGCCAACCTTAAGTACACTGGAAGCATCAGACTACAGTTCAGTAATATACAAATAAATTTAGCCACTGAGGTCATGCATGGAAGTGAATTACATGCACAACAGGTGAGTGGGATTGGGATAGAGAAACTTGGGTTCCACTATTGATAGAAAAAATATGAGAAGGATGCCAAATAAGACGTAGAATGATCAACAGATCTATCCATGAAAAGGTCACTTGTGTTACAGTTTCCAGTAACACACCAGGCATACCATGTCCAAAACGCCTCAAAATTCTCTGCTACTGAACTGTGGGATTGTTGGTATAATTTTACTTTGGTTAAACTTGCTTTCATTATAAGCTTCAGGCAATGGAAACGAACACCTTTTTCTTCCAGTCCAGAACTAGCATTTAGGTTTAAAATAAATGTTGTTAAACCTGACCCAACTCCTGCTCCAGTTGCTACACTCATTGCAGTGATTACACATAATAGCACAGTGGAGATGAAGACATACCAATTCTCACCATAGCATCTGCTGATGACATTACTGTGAGGTGTACATTAATTGTGAATCTTTGGTTAAACCTATAGATAGCTATGGAACTGGACTACATATGTTTTCATGTGAAAAGAAACATCAGTACAAAATAACTGGGGGAAAAAATCCATTGAGAGTGACATGTGAAACAGGAAAGCCAAGTTTCTGAGGAGATTTTAAGATAGATATTCTGAAACCTAGTCCTCCTACCCAACCATCCACCCCAAACAACCCACACATTTCTGAATCAAAATTATTCATGTGATCAAAAATATGAGTCAACAACAGATGTTGTTTTAATCCACTATGGTCTCTCAAAGGCATTGAATTATTGATGCAAAGTAACATCTCTGCAATCCAACCAGCATGTTCACCATTCATGAAAATGTCTTATGCAGGATGGACAGCGTGGGGTTACACAAACAAACCCTCTCTCCCCAGAAACAAACAAAAAGAAATTTGACTGCTATCCTGGGGACAGGATTAAGAGTTCAAAATAGCATAGATACCAAAGCATTAACGAACAAACTAGTTACAACAAGTAGTGATTTGAACAAATTGAAAAATCCCTTATGACCTTTGCTTCTAACTCTTGGGACTAATCAATGGCTTCCATTTGATATTTTACCTCAGTGGGAAAAGAATAACAGGAAAGACCACCAATTGGTCATAGATGTACTTTGTACAGTTCAAAGTAATGTTTCTTTGGCTCTCAGTTGCACTCAAGCTCAACTATGGACAATCAATGACAGCCACAATTACAAATGAAGGTGAAGAAGGTATCCTACTGACTGAAATTTGGAAAATAATTTGGCATAGTGTGATTGACTTTGAAAAGGAATTCCAGTCCTGTTGGTATTTAGTAAATTTTACTTATGATCCTATCAATGGTATGGCCAAAACTTTTGTGTTGACTATATAGAATTCTTTGGTATATAGTGTATATCCAATCATTGCACTGGGGTTGAATCACAACAGAAATATACTCTACCCCTTAGAGCATAGAGTATGGGCCTGAAAGAATGAAAATAAATGGCAAACTATTATGTCAATGCATGCATTTTGCATGAGCAACATGGGTTCGTTTGTGAAATTAACACCATCAAAGCTCAAGAAATTTGTCTTGGCACAGAGCTGAGTATTAGTCATTTCGAAATACACGTGAATGAAATCTCTGAAACTAGCAAAGGATGCGCCTGCATGAAAACTCTTTGTGATTTTATACTCATAGATAATGTTACTGTAAATATAAATATTCACTCAAACACTTGTTTTTGCAATTTTGTTGAGATTGTAGGATGTGATTTTACATACTCAACTCCTGTTGTATTTTGTCAGTTGATAAGATCTAATCATACCCTGATTTAAGACCTACTGCCAGCCACCACTGGAATTAATCTCACCTTAATAAGACAACTGGTGCAACATGAAGAGCTGAAATGACTGCTGAAGCAAGCCTAAGAGAATGGACAGATGACTTCAATTATTATCCATCAAGATGTAAAAGAAATACATCATGTGTTGGAATGAGTCAAGAAAGATGCAGAACATCAGTGATGGGAAACTGTTCTTGGATGGTCACCAACTGCTACAGAAATCCTCAACAAAATGCTTCACTTTGGTGTCCTTCTGATATTGATAATTTTAGGTTTTATTTTAGTGATTGTATTGTATATTAGAACTTGCATCTTTGTAAAGTCACTGGCTTATTGGCTTTCTCCATTGTATGGTTATATGCCATATGTTTATATGTTTATATGGTTAGATCCACACACTATACATGCACGAGATGTCCCTAAATCAGACTAAATATTGTGAAGATTGAGTGGCTATAGTCATAGGGTGGCTTATGTGGAAAAATGACTAAGATTTTATTATAACACTAAGGAAATTTTAGGGTAAAACTGCAGCTGCTACTTCCAGGATGGAATGTGGTTGGTATGCATGGAATCTACTCCTTATTAGTTCCCCACGCAAGACAACCTGAAACATTAGCACATGCTAAGAGCAACTGAAGAAAGGTGTGTGTGGAGCACTGAGCAGAGTGAAGATACACAGCCGGGCCCTGTTGTACTCCCTGCAGGAAAGGGAACTTGATGGCACCATGTACTGATAAACCATGTAGTAGCTGTGAAGCAAGGAAGGTAAGGGAAGATGTTGGCTGTTGAGCCAGCAGCTCTAGCGAAATTGCTTTCCAGGAATGAACTTAGTTAATTATAATCTCATTGTAGTACCAAAGCACACCTCCATCTCAAAGCTACCCACCTCCAGGGTACAACCATTCCTCACTGAGCATGCGCTTTATATTTTTATTGACTATGTAAAGGTAACGCGAGAGAATTTTACACCTATCAGTAACAAAAGCATGTATGACTAGTCACCCAAGCTCCACCTGGAAATAAAGAAATAATATAAATTAAGTTAGGAAGAGGACAAGTTAGGGAAGACTCCATTGTAACTGCTGGGATCATTCCATGGGCCGGACCCATCTTCTCCCACACAGGGAGGTCTATTGGGTAAGAACTATATTCTGTGCACACTTAATGATTAAGTCCAACTGGCTTTTACTACTAATTAGATTTTGTGTGTATATTACTTCATGCTTGTTCTTGCAGTTAGTGTACTATCAACAGCAACCTTGAACCTTAATCTGTCATGAATTTGTACAATAAAAAAATTATCACCTGAGATATTTTTGTGTTAGTTTCTGGAAACTTGAATAATTTAATTGACTAGTGAATCTGTCACCATGAATCCCTGAACGGGATGGCTGAATCCCATCCCTCTGATACAGTGTACTGTCCAGTAGAGTCTCTACAGTGAACTCTAATAGGCTGGTCCAGCATAAGCGTCTCATCTTTCCTGGGACATTGACAGACTAATTGAACATAAATGGCTGGGGGGGGGACACGACGGACGGACGGACCTCCGCATTAACATGAACAATAAGATAAATACTTAGTATAGGATATCAGATCTCCATTGCCACCACAATACTATCACGTCCATGTCTAAGCCTTGAAAAGAATGTGTTCTGAACATGTACTACACCTTAAAAGCAGTTAGGTATCCACTACATCCTTCGTTTTGTTTACATTTAGACAACCTGTGATATGTACTCATCTATCAATGTTGCACTGCACTGTAGTCACTAGGCTTAGCTAATGAATGCTAATGACTTTCTTACTGAAAGAATAGTAAATCTGTGTGTCATCAGCTTAGCTAAGGTAACTTAATCCACAATTAATTTGATTAACTTTGGCAATTAATACCAAGTTGAAAATCATATAAGTTGAAAATCTGATGTTGCAAAGATACTTTGCAATCATAATGAACAATTAGTGTGTGATGGTGTTTGATTAGGGTGATTAAAATAAATCTATAGTCACAGAACAAAAGTTTAATTGAGGATGAAGGTAGTTATAAGCAGAATAATCAACACACAGCTAGAAAGGTTTGCCAGCTATATTAACTATATTCTGTACCAGATACCATGTCATTGTCAGTAAATGCCTGGCAGTTCTCATCTTGAGAATATTAATTCTACATGCAAAGGGTACATTGAAAACATTCAAATGAAATCCTAAAGGCAGTTCAGGAGTAGCTTGTTTATTCAGTTTACACAAAAATAAGGTATGAGTGTGAACAAATTATTTCTACACATGGTTATGCATGTAATTTACACAGACACATGCTAGAGAAACTGAAAATTAACCTTTGTCAATTAAACCAGGTAACTGGCATATAGAACTTAAAATAAAAGGAGTTTTGGACATTATCTTATGCTTCCATGTTTAGATCTTCCTTTTCTTCCTTTCCAAGGAAAGCACAACCCATGCTCTAACCATTCTCCCCCACTAAAACCTGACTTCCTTATCAGTAGATGTATTTGGAAATAAGGGTCAATACCTATTAAATCTGTTATTCAGTAAAGTTCAAAATAGTGCATTCATGGATAGTCATAGGTAAAGGAACAAAGCAAACATACTACAATGGTGAAAAAAAAAAGCAATCACACAGGCCATATACATAACCTAAACATTCTTTTTTATTCTTACTGCAGAGCCCTATAGGCATAGGCTGTAAGAAGACTTTTACATCTTCCCTCCCAAGCGTTCTCAAAACATACTCTAACCTGTAGAAACTATTTAAGCAAGTCCTCTGTCTGAGTCATCGTGGTTCTTTTGTATACCTTTTTCTGGCATTAAAAAGGTGCTTCGATACTTTTCTTATGCTTCTGAGAAGCACAAAATATTGAGCAATATCCACTCCATTCTTTTATGTACACCAAAGACTGCGTGTTGTTTCAGTGCTCTTTGCAATTGAATCAGGTATGTAAAAGCCTTTGCTGCTTAAATCCAGCTCTGGGTACCGGATTCTTCCAAAAAAAAATGTCAGTAATATGCACACAAAAATCAGTGTGCAGCTGGAACATGCAGAGTGACTTTTATCTGCTTGTACCAGGTCAGGACATTTCATGGTGTTTGTGTAACTGACCTGTAATCTCACTGTTTTATTCATGATCGATGGATTGGTCTCTTCTCATCTAGGCCATATCTGTTTGAATGCAAGTTACTATGCAACATTTATTTTTTTTCAGGCACCCACTTTTGGTAAAGCTAGCAGCAGCTTAAAGCTTGTCTTTTACCATTGTCTTTTTTTGTTTGTCGGTTTGTTAAATTTGCAAGTTCAATATTGTTTTCATAACCTCTATTCATTATTGTTGCCTGAAATATTGGAGCACTCATTCCTCTCCTCAATGCACATGCTACAGAGTACAGTAGAATAGTTTTTGTTTCCTGTGCAGTTCAGCTTTTTACTTTGAGGTAGAAGCTTCCCCTATACCTTAGGCATAATGCAATAAACAGTGAAAAAAGAGCTTCTGATAAGTGATTAGGCACATGTTTGTCCATATAATTATGTGGCAGAGAAACTGTTTTCCACTGCCAAATTTATAGCACTCCTATCTCAACTCAAATAAAATGCTACTCTTTCTCCAAACAGGACATATTCTGCCTTCTGTAAATGCTTGATGACATCTTAAAATTTGGCCATGAAAATAATAATTGTGCAACCATCTCTGACCTTGAGGTGTACCAGTCTCCCACTTTCCCTGCCTTTCCAGGATGGAAAAAATGACTACGCTTTGGCACTTGCTCGGCCATGCACTTCAGCCTGTGCTTCCCCACTAAAAAAGGTCCGGCTGGATGAGTAATTGGAGACTTCTGCTTAAAGGTTTTTTTCCCCAGGAAGTGGTAAAGGGCCTGATCCAAAGTCTATTGATACCTAACATCCTTCCTTCAGTCTCATGGTTCAACTCTTCTTTACTGATCTCAAGAACTGTTTCAGCTTGCAGCTTGGGCTGCCCCTTTTCTCAGCAATATACTTTACTATCTCCTTTCTTCCACTGTCTCCATTTCTTATTTAATTTTTTCATTATAGTTTACCTGTCCCTGCCATTTGTTGTAGCATTTTATGGGGATAAAGGCTGGACTCAGGTGGTCAGTTGAAGTATTTTAGTTAAATCAGAAAAGCTGCAGCTGCCAGCGCCATGTTTATAATAATTTGTGCACCAGACTTTCCCAAAGCCATGTGAAAGGCGTAGCAGGACAGAAGTTGAATCCCAGTGACATTAACTTTTGTGTAATGCCCTTACCACAGCTAACCCTCTTATATTGTAGTTACGCTACGCTTTCAAGGAAACAAAGCAAGTGAGAAAATGTGAATTAATTCAACCTTTTTTTCTTTTTTTCTTTGAGGGCTTCTAACCTTTTTTATTTCTCCACCCTTTCCTTCCCAACAAGTCATCTATACACAGCTTTTCCTGTTGTGATGCCGTTTTCAAGGAGGATTTTTTTTTTTTTTGACTGGTAATTAGGCTGAGCTTCAGTGAAGCGTTTAAACTAAACCTAATAAACACTCAGTTGGATTAATCTGGATAAGGATAAACAGAAAAAAACCTCTTAAAAATACTTTTTATGCACTATCCACTTTAATAACAACAATAATAGCAGTAATAATAATAAAAACAAACAGTATCACTCCCTGAAATAACATTTTCTTTAGTTCTTTTTGCTTTGTTGCTTCCCTGCTGTTTTTGTACGTGGTTCAGAGTTTTTAATCCTCCTAAGCTTTCAAGTGGTATCAGGGAAACTCCCTTCTTTCTTGTACTGTGCAACAGCTTTGTGTTCACAAAACCAAAACCATAGCCATCCTCAAAGTTAGTATGCTGGGTTGTCTACAAAATAACTAGATAGTCCATGTGCTTTACTGTCTTGACCTAATGACTTCTATATTAGTACAATATCAGTATATGAGGCACAAGACGATCTACTGAATAACAACCATACAAGCTGAATTGTCACGTGATATCAAGGTTCACAGATTTGTCTATGGATAAAAAGTAGCATTTGAGATTATTGCATTTCAGTCCAGTATACAGTTATCCTATCATATTAAACTATGACAGCATCATAATACTTTTCTTAAGAAATGACATGTGATTGTAAAAAACATTTGTGAACCCTTTTATATGGTTTTATTTGGATTACATCTGTTGCAATATATTAGGAAGCTATTTCAGTTGTATCTTTCATTTTAAATGACATATGCTAATGCACAATATTTGCATATGCCTTGGCATTTTGGTAGGCTGAAAGACCTTGAGATTTCAAGGCTCAAGAGTTGAAAGCTTATGCAAAGGACAGCTATTCATTTTCATTTCTTTTTAAGATTTAAAGGTGATCAAACCAGATGATGAAGTCTTTTGCTTATGCATCATAAATAAAGACATAAATAAGAAAGAAGAAAGCAGTTCTGAAGTACCGCTGTTTTTTAATTATCCCACAAAAATATCTGAAGTTCCGGGTTCTTGCAAATACTCAGAGAGATTAAAATAGCTCTAAAATGACCATAAATTTTCAAACTTTTGCTTGAGTA
This sequence comes from Falco naumanni, assembly GCF_017639655.2. NCBI lineage: Eukaryota > Metazoa > Chordata > Aves > Falconiformes > Falconidae > Falco > Falco naumanni. The sequence continues at coordinate 16,465,872 of NC_054080.1, read as the reverse complement.
GCTAAATTTAGAAAGTAAAAGCAATTTCCACCTGATAATCCACCATTAAAGAAGGCCTCAGAATTATGAATTTGGAGCTATATTACTTTTGGCAATAATTCCTTTATTTTAATTCCAGAAAAAAAAAGTAAGCCTCAGAAATTATCAAGGTCACTTTTAGACAAGATTAGAGACTACTAAAACTTACATATCATGCAACTGCTGTTAAAGATTATCTAATATTTAGAGCTTTAATGATAAAAAAGTAAAAATATTTTTCCTGTATTAAATCTAAAACCACTGTTTTCTATGATTTTATTCTATGTTTTTCTCCCACATCAACCTCTCTAAATCATCCTTATCTATATATAACAGATTACCAGCATTTGCATGTCCAGATAGATGCAATCAGTATTGTTTGTAGTGTACCACTTGGTTTAATGGCTAAATTAAACCTACATCAATGTTTATATTTATTTTGATGGCAGCAAACAATACCTTAAGGATTAAATACTTTTAATATATTCTTTTAAATAGTAAGCTTTCAAAAGAAAGAATGTCTTATTGATTTAGTTCTCATAGTTTACTTTTTTAAAAACTGTTTGGTTTGTATTATTATTTGATCTCTAATATTCTTTTAAAAGGTATCTTAACAAAACCCATAAATAAAAAGATCAATAAATAATGAGGAATGCATTTCTTAAACAGAAGTAGTTATAGTCCATGTACATAAAACATTTACAATAGATCAATCTTTGGTTTAGTTTTTCAAGAGAGAGTGGTTTGAATTCACAGTATTCTAGTAATCACAGTATTCCAGTACTTCAAGGGCAGTTACAAAGAGAATGGGAGCTGTCTCTTCACAAGGAGTCACATGGAGAATACAAGGGGCAACAGGTACCAGTTGCACTGGGAGAGGTTTCATCTCTATATAAGAAAGAAATTTTTTACAGTAAGAGCAATCATTCACTGAAGCAAGCTCCACAAGTGAAGTTGTAGAGTCCAAACCACTGGATGATTTCAAGATACAATTGGCCAGGGTGCTAGATAACGTAGCACTTTCCCATGAAAGGTTGGACTAGATGATCTTACAAGGTCCCTTCCAACCTGGGCTATTCTACTGTTCTATGATATGATTCTGTGACTGATAATTTAAGTGAAGCAAAATTTTGTATGTCTAGACTACAAATACAGGTCAGGGTGCATACAACTAATACATACTATCTGCTTCCTGATAACAAATGAATACACAGTTTGTACAAAATATAAATATCCTGCTCTACCATTACTCTCTGTTGGATCTTTCTGTCTTTACCACCATCCATTTTCAGACATAGAACTAGTATAGCATAATTATCTTGTAAGTTCTATTTTTCTTTCTCAAAAATGTGTTGTTTATTTACGAGAATGTTCTTCATGAGTATGGCATATTGCAAAATCATTATGATGATATTTTCTGAAAATATTCTCTGTCACAGTTTTCATAAAAAGGAAATAGCTGAGCACATTCCTCCTCTTTAAGATGCCTCTCCTGTCTTTTCAAATGGGACAGTGTTTTCTCAGGATTTAAAATGGCCTTTTGTCAAGAGAGCTGAGTTTTATTCCCAGCTGTTTTATTAATCCATGTGATTAGGGACCTATCATCTGAATTAACCATCATTGTTCAGGCTATTAAAATGCTTAAGGTATATATGTGTCCACCTCCTTGCATCAACAAATGTGTGATTATGCTGCCAGTTTAGCTACATACTGGTAGCAGAATGTCAGAAATTATCTGCATTTTTGTAGGGAAGCAGGTTACAATGAACTGTCAAGCCTAAGAGGACTGTTTTGAATCATAGCCCCTTCTTTCTTCTGTATGGTAGGTTATGTACCTGGGTACAACACAGTATGATACCACATCAGAATATCATGGTTACATCCAGCACAGAAGTAAGTGGTTGGTCTAAGCAGCACAGAAGTAGCCACTCCAGCTGCAGGAAGATGTGGAGCATGAGAAAAAGTTTCCTTTCAAAGCTGTTGCTTCAATCAAGTGTGGTTGTGAAAAAAGATAAAGGATGATTGTGAAAGATCATTTGTGCTCCTCAATTCAATCTACCTCCATTATCCAAGAACAGAAAAATCAAATGAAATCTGATGGCATTGATCATAGTTCCCAGTAAGCAGTAAATATTATGCCACGACCAGAGGAAAATAAGGATTGATATGTCTGCCTGCACTTTTTAGTTTTTAATCTTTCAAATCAAGACAGAACAGACTACAATAAAATATTTCTGAAAGTTCTTGATCTTTTATTTTAAAACATTCATCTTGAAAGAACAATAAAAACGGAGCATTAAAGGAAAGCTTAAAGACTAGCATTCAGTCTCAAAAAACCCCAGCATTTCAGTGCACAAATGCAAGTACACAAAATATGGTTTAGAAAAAGACAAAATGTTGCCTTATGTCAGGAAAAAGGAATTGTGAAAGATTTGTGTTTATGCAGTCCCTGGTCATAGACATCCAGAAGTACAATCTTTAAAAAACTTTCTGCCCCTCTCCCCCTTCCCCCCTCCCCCAAACTGAATATGTCGCAGCAGAATAGTAGTTCTGTAGATTTTCACAGGGATTCTGGTCTAAATCAAGTTAGATTTATAGACTTGAAAAAAGTAGAAGTGAAGCAATGCAGGAAAAAATGTTTACCCCTTTTCTTGATTCATGTGCTGCTTGCCATACCATTGGGAAATGATACTATGATTCCCTACAAGATTTTTTTCAGTTTGGGGATAACCACATGTGAATCCAATGTGCTGGATTCTTCTCTTCATATCCAGTCCACATTATACTTTATTCGGATTTCAGTTAATACTTATAAACTAAACACTGAATTGGAGCATTTGGCAAGGAAGCCACTGCTCACAGTTTGAGTTCTAATTGTAGCTGACAGGGCTAAATCATGAGGGGTGCTTCTCCTGAGTTGCTGAAGCAGTTGTAAGTGTTAAATTGTAGACACTTTCCTAAACCCCACCTGGTCCAAGTCACAAGAGTTTGGTGGAGAAAGGAAGGAAAAGGGGAGAGGGGTATGGGGCATTGGTAGCTAACATTCTCCAAGTGGGTCCAAGTTGTTGAAAAATATGAATGCTCTCCCACCCAAATCATGAGATAAAGAATTCAGATCCCCTTTGGAAGGAATCTGTGCTACCAACAGGTTAAAAGAGCCATTACATTGCAGAATAGGTTACACTTTATAGTTAAACAGGTCTGTTAACTTGCTATTTGAGAGTGCTGGTGTCTTCAACGTATGCTGAATCAGGCATGCTACAATTAAGGGGAGGGGAAAAGCATGTAAACAGAGGGAAAAGGAAGTGTATCATCGGAAGCAGGAATTTATTTGTTTAATTTGTTAAATGCTGTCCTTTAAAAATCCTTGTATCAGAAGATTGAAATCTCACATAGCATGAGAAAGAGCTGCCGTCTCCATGTCTGTGTAAGGCTTTACTCTTTTGCTTTACCTACCATACAGAAAGCCTGAAACTGGTCTAAAACTGGTCTGAAACTATGTCTCACAAAATAGCAGCCTAGAAGAGGTATTATGAATAGGGTTGAGATCATCTATGAATGGTGTGTTCTTGGGAAGAAAGCTCAATTTTCCTGGTGTCAGAACATCAGTGGCTTCCAAGGTTGCAACAGTTCTAAAGTTCTGACTTTCTAGTCTCAAAGGACCAGAAGCTCCTTTTTTGTCTTCTCCTTCTCTTCCTTCCTCTTTTCTCACAAGGAACTGAGCAAGGTTCTAGCTAGCATCTCACTTAATTTAGTTTGTAATAAACAAGTTAGCTGCAAACCCTTCTCTTCAGTGCATGCATAGTTTAATGTTCTGTTAGAATTCTTGATTAATGGATGTTTCAACTCCTAAGTTCTGGCGATGTGTTAATGAATAGAATAACAAACTAATATGAACTGAAGAGAAAGGAAAAATAATGAAGTCTCTAAAATGAGGAGATGGAAATAAGCTGCTTTTGCCTGAATAATGTATTTGCACAAGTTGCAGTCCGAGTATACATGTAAATGATTAAAATCTAATAAGAAATTATAAGAGACTTTGATTTTCATCATAAAATTTTACACAGAATACAGGCTAATTTAGAGCAGCAACATAAATTATTTGTGTGCAATTAGCAGCATCTACATAGAAACCCTCCTCTCTCCAAGTTGTGTGAGGTACACTGCAGCAATAAGGTGACACAAACTGGTGCAGTTGTTCAGTTGATATTGTAAACTGCTGCAAAATTACCAGTTCACAACTGGATGTCTAGAGAAAGAGTAGTCTGGAACTGGTCTGGTGGATAAAATGTGTAGCAGAGTCACAGGTATCCCCTTCTGCTGAAAGTGAGGGCACTCCTTGCACCTGTATACCTCTCGATCCAGTTCCTTGTCCTTGTTTGCTGTTGCAGGAACACTGTTCAAATATCACTAACGGACTTAGAGTTTTCCAGACAGTTCTAAAATAAGAGTTATCACATGTTTGTACTACAGGAAATGAAAGGGAAAATATGTGCTCTGTGATTATTTGAATTTTTCTTTTCTTTTAATCACAGGGGTAAGAAGTCTGATAGCAGGCCAGTGAATGTTCACATGAGCTGATTTCCAGGCCGTTAGACTATTCATAAATGAATTCTGGTGCTATGTATGTAGAGATTAAATTGAAAATTCTGAACTAATTATTAAACCTGTCTGTGCCATTGAAGACAGTAGATAAGGAGTGCAGGTTCATATCTTATTTGCAAGTCAGCAAACTCAGGAGGTGAGGAGTGCCTGACCTCATTATCATCTGCCAGGTCCATTTCTTTCCTTCCTAGCAGCAGTAATGAAAGAAGAAAGGAGGGACATGTTTTCCTTTTGTTAAAGAATCATCTGGTTATACTAAAATTCACCTTGTTTTAAAGCCTAGTTTCTGTCCTTGCCAAGAACCTTCACACTGTCATAGAAATTAACATGAAAGCAGCAGCTCTCACTGAGTCATCAAACCTTTTTCATTTGTTCTTCTGTCTCTAGGGGTTCTCTATCTCTTTCTACACCCTCTGCCAAGTGATTTTACATCAGAAGAAATCATAAATTTATACTACGGAAATGAAACATTGCTGTATTACAGGCTGTTATTGCTTCAAGGTAGACCAAGATTTTATTGTAATGCATCCATGTGGCAGGACTGAGTGTTTCTTCCCTACTCCCCACTCCCACCCCACCCCCCTTCTTGAATGCTGTTGACCTGAAAACCATAGCATTTTGCTCATTATTTTTTTTTCCCCCCTTCATTGTTTTCTGATATCCTGTCTGGGCTACATTTGCTGCATTTTTTTTTTTTCCCAAATAACTCCTGCTCACTTGTAACTTGTGAATAATTGACAAATGCTTTTCTTTAAATGTTTTAAGAGTTATTTTACACCAGAGACTTCCTGTTACTCACACAGTTTTGTTCATACAGGCATTCCTGTGTAGGTAAGTTACACTTGAGTTCTCAGAAACTAACAAAATATTATAATGTAATGTAACACAATATAAGGCAATGTAATGTAATTTAATCTAAGTAGCATGAATATAATACAAATAAATTCAAATATATAAGCATATGTGCTATATAACATAATTGTATAATAATATTAATAACAACAGTAATAATAATACTGTAGTGTCATGTATTCCTTTTGATATGTAGCTGCATTTTTAATCAGTGATATTTTTTGGCAGGTTTGTGACAATCTGAAGCATTTGAAATAAGGGGTAATGAAGGTAACAAAGTTGTAATTCATTCTAAATAAATAAGTCACAACAAAAAGTAAACTCTTTCTCTGAATTAGAAGATTTATTCATCAGAAAATAGAAGTGGGTCATAATTGCTTGTGGTTACTAAGCCATTTGAAAAGGAATCTAGAGCTACAATTATGCAAATGGTTTTAATTAAAACACCACCACTGTGTATAAATAAATCCTTATTAATTTTATGCGTATGGCAATTATGCTACAACCTTATCTAAACCCATTGATGTAAGCTATCACTGTTTACAGTACAAAGCTAAGATTTGGTATCTTACAGTAAAAATAACAACAAGAACAGTAAATGAGAGGACAGTCAAATTCAATTAGTACCATCTACAAGTTTTGCCTATGTTGTAAACCAAAAAAACTAAACTAAACTGTGCTGTGGTTCATGCTCTGTGGTAACAAAACTGTCCAACTGGTGCTGTGAAGAAATAAGTCTCTGCAGGTCTTTCTGTCATGAATGTGCAAGCAAGAAGTCTTTGCGGATATTTCTGTAAAGAACTGCTGCACTGCACTGAAATGCAGGCCTCCTGGATGGACAAACTGGAGCTTTGGGTGCCTGTGTTAGCAGCAGGTCTTTTCCAGGCAAGATATTACTAAGGAGAACAACTGGGACTGTGACATTTGCTTCAACAACATTCCACCTGGTCAGCTGCAGCCCAGCCTTCCTAAGCAGGGTCTCCAGGTTTGGTAAGTCACTCCAGTTACTTACTGCTGTTGGAAATGGCAACTTGGAGAACAGAAATTGGCCATCTGGAACAAACAGAGACCTTCCTTTTTTGTTGTTGTAAATCTTTTTTTTATTTTTTCTTTTCTGTCTTTTTCTTTTCCTTTTTATTTTTTTTTTTAAGAGTTTACAATGGATTAATGGATTATATCTGCACATTTTGAAGCATATGCACACACTTGTGTTAGAGTAAATAGATTTGTTCAAAAAGCCTCATGTAGGGAATTTATCTTTTCTTCAGAAACCTTTGTAACAATCTGACTTGCTGTTTGGAAAAACACATTATGGTATGTTTGAGAAAAAACATTCTGGTACAAGACAGTAAAATTCAACCCAATTTTGCATTTTTAATATGAGTTCAAGCTTCTGCAGGGCTAGTCTGCTGTTACTGAATATTGTCTGGCTCTGTAGAGCACATGGAATTTATGGCAAAAAGTATAATTTCTACTTACATTCTCATCAATATTTTTATATCAGCAAAATTCATCTTTTTTAACATTGAGGTTTTTCTTCTATGGGATGTCTAAAGGAATTTTTTTAAAAGAAAACTAATTGTAAAGATATTTTCAAAAGGCATCAAGACATGTTAGTAAAAGTAATATATATTTTCCCCTCTTTGGTCATCTAAGAAGATTAGAAAAGACAGACAAACTATAAGAACAGCATCAGGAATAATTCTTTAATTAAAATAATTTTTATGTTTCTGAACTGATCTTCTAGCCTGATCTCCATGAAATGCCATGATAGCTAATGAGTGGTAGTTGCAATTATAATTAATTGATTTATTAATCCTTTCTTGCTCTTAAGAGAAACAGAAAGTAGCATTAAACTATGGAATGTATGGTCTGAATTAATCCATAGAAGGAAGAAGGAAAATGTAGTTACCAAACATGTTTTAGACTTTTTTTCAGACTCTATGTTGCACTCACTGAATGTTGTGTATGGAGTCTGCTAGACTAGGATAAGAGTATGTATTTTCAAAACCTCCAACACACATTGTTAAGGGACATGGAAAATAGTCTTTTTAGGTTGCAATGTTGCATAAATATTTTGACTTTGTCTACATCTTTTCTTGTTCATTTTAAAATACTCTTCTGCTCGTGTCAGTAATGTAAGACCAGCGGCTTTGCACAGAACGGTGGGTCTCCTTGCCTGTTACTACAACTTTTCCAGCTGTTCTCTATGTGTCAAAATAAGTCTTCCAGACAGACGGCATACAAGGGATGAGGAAGAAAATATTACTCAGTAATAATGGATGGCTTGTGTTTAATTCAACTCAGCATTAACATAAACCAGAGCAAGGCAGTTTGAACATGACAGGAAAAGAAGGGAAGAACAAGAGTGCGTACTAAATGGGAGCTAAACCCACAGGAAAAGGGAATCAAAAGTCAATGATTTAGTAAATCTTTATTAAAAAAAAAAAAAAAAAAAAAAAAAGGATTCTGTTTCTGCCTAGCAACAAGGAGACTGCTAGCAACTTGTCACTCAAGATGTCACAAGATGAAACCCACCTCAAAGCACAGTTCATATAAATGAGACTGTTACGGTTTAACCTCAGCCAGCAACTCAATACCACACAGCTGTTTGCTCATCTCCCCCCATCCCCAAGTGGAATGGGGAGGGGAATCACAAAAAATGATAAACCCCATGAGCTGAGATGAGAACAGTTTAATTATTGAAATACAGTAAAAAAACCCAAAATAACCAACCAAACAGAAAACCTACCAGTAATGCAAAGGGAGTTAACAAAAAAAAAAAAAAAAAAAAAAAAAAAAAAAACAGAAATAAAACTGAAGGAAAAATCAAAAAACTGAGTGATGCCAAATACAACTGCTCGCCTCCTGCTGACCAGTGCTCAGCCACTCCACAAGCACTGATGTGCTGCCCAACCAACTCCCCTCAGTTTGTACGCTGGACATGATGCTATATGTTATGGAATATCTCTTCATTCAGTATGGGTCAGCCATACTAGCTGTGTTACCTCTGTTGCATGCTGGTCTGAGACAGGAGAGTGGTTCTGTTTATATTCTTGGAAACAGAATTAAGACTCAAAACGGAATCAAGAGCCAAAGAACTTTATTTGCCCAGCAGTAAATCTGCGAATGCAAAGGAAGAAAGAGCGGGAGATAAAGAAAGGAAGGAAAGAAAGAAGGAAAGACTTCACAAAAATAGCTGCCATCCTGGAGCTGCGGCGTCCCGACAATCCGATTCGCTTCCAAGTGTGGTGCAGGAACATTCTGTCTGATGTTAGTTGGTTCCGTTTTTTTATAGAGCTGCTACAAGCTGTTCTGCTCAACCACACTTTCCACCCGACAATGGTGTAGTTGCCCAACATTCTTTAGGGGCCTTCAGGCACCCTGATCCCCCTGACCCCAGGTCTGGGCACATGCACAGGGGTTTGGTTGAGTTTTGCAGGATCAGCCTCCCCCGTTGCTCCATGACATCAGTCGGTCTCCTCCTTTAACAAGGTAGAGATAAACCTCTTCTGTGGCAGCGGTGTTATCTTCCTGCCTTAACAATGTATTCACTGTGGTGATGGCATGAGTTTAGCAATGTTGAGACAACACATCTGCTGTTGGTGGTGGGTCTCACTGGCACAGTCTCTTACAGACTCCCAACTTCTTGTGCCCCTCCAGCCCTTTTGCTGGCAGCGCAACATGAGAAGCTGAAAAGTCCTTGACTTAGTATAAAGACTATTTAGCAACAGCTAAAATCATCAGTGAGTTAGCAATATTCTTCTCATACTAAAGGTGAAACACAGCACTGTAGCAGCTACTAGAAAGAAACTAACTCTCTGGAGCACTTCTGCCTAGCTTGAAATGATGAGATTATTAGATTAATACAGCAGTGTTAGAACATGTAATATAACTGCTGCTAATGTCCCACTTTCCATAACGTATTGGAGACAAGAGGGCAGAGGGGAACACAGACCCTGGTGACAGCTACTAATAGCCCTTTGGCTTGGGAAAAGCTAAAGTGGTTGGATAGGACTACACAGTTAGTGGGGCCATAGGTGGCTTTTGCTGATAATTTAATTAAAAAAGCTGTAAGAAACAAAAACAGTAGTCCCTTGGGAGAAGACACAGATATAAACCTCCAACAATATGTGGAGGCCTGAGTCTTACAGGGAGTTGCCAGGGCCATGAGCCAGGTACTGGGAACCTTAAGTGATGGGATGAGCATCCCCGTCTCCTTAGGTTCTGGTCTGTGTGGATGCATCCTGTGGGTGTCTTGGACAGAAATTTCTATCCACACAGTCATTTCTGCTCAGGGAGGGGAAAAAGTTAGAATCATATGTATCTGTCTTATGCTAGTCCAAGACTGGAGTGTGGTTCTGCTTTTGTTCTCTGGAACAGAATGAAGACTCAAAATGGAATCAAGAGCCAAGGAACTTTATTTGCCCAACAACAGGCTTGCAAATGCAAAGGAGCGAGAGCAAGAGATAGAGAAAGGACAGAAAGAGTGAAAGCGTTCATAGCAATAGCTACCACCCTGGAACTGCAGTGTCCTGACAGTCCGATTTGTTTCCAAGTCCAGTGGGGGAATGTTGGAATGTTCTTACAATGTTGGTTGGTTCCATTCTTTTATAGGGTTGTCACAAGCTGTTCTGCTTAACCACACCTTCCACCCAGTGGTGGTGTGTGTGCCCAGTACTGTCAGGTGGTCCTTAGAGGTCTCCAGGCCCCTCAATCCCCCCGACCCCAGGTCTGGGCACATGCAAGGGGGGTTGGTTAAGTTTCTCAGGGTTAGCTCCCCCTGTTGCTCCATGCTGTCAGTCGGTGGGTTTTCTGCCTTAAGAACATTGAGAAAAACCTCTGCTGTGGCAGTGGTGTTGGCTTCCTGCCATAGCAATGTTGAGAGAAACATTTGATGTGATGATGGTGTGAGTTTCCTACCTCAGCAATGTTGAGACAAACATCTGCTGTGGCGATGGCTGTTCTCACCGATGCAGTCTCTTACAGCATCACTGCTTGTTGTGACTATGGTCTTGTGCCTCTGCACCATCCAGTTCCCTTCTGACAAATGTTAAGGTTTGGAGAGTAAAGAGGAAACCCAAAACCAGAAGAAAGATGACCCTGAAATAACTATATCAAGAACCAGTACAAGACCCTGAAAAAGAAGCAGACAAGCCCAAACTTCCCTGTGCATAAGATCTGATCACTCTATCTTAATTGTAATGTTCTTAATAGGTAGTATTTGTTAAGTATATTTAGCGTATCTTGTAATATTCAATAATAAAAGCACAAACAATAATAAAGGGTGACTGGTGATGTGGTGTCATTTTGTTTCACATTAAAACTGAGCATCCATTTGCCATCAGCATGAGGCTTTCCTTGCTCGCCACCTTCATCATGAGATTGTGGCAGCCCCATGGCTTTGGATGGTAGGTGGCAGCTGCCCTCACATGTGGCATCACATCATAAGCTGGAACCCAGGGCCTGCACAAGTGAAGGGCAGGCGGTGGTCTTGTTTCTGGAGGAGCAGACAGCACATTGTTCTAACTAAATGAACTGATTACCATAAATAAATCACATTGCATTCTTACTGGAAAGCTTATCAAGCAGTATTGTTACATCCTTTATGTTTGGGCCTGGGAACCTTATCTACCCAGTCTATGCTCCTGAAATATAATGTACCTTTTTGGGTGGAAAACACTCATTCCAAGATTTGAATGAGAATTAGATTCACAGGAGTAATACCAGTATTGTACTCTTGAATATGAACTGTGATTTTATTATTTCATAACTCATGATAAGGAGAGTAAAAGAATGAACGTAACAGCAAAAATCTCCAGAAATCTACCTCAATATACAGCATTTTTAAATAAAATATACAGTTTCTGAAGGATGTCTGCACATTTTCGGTCATTAGGCTAGGATGTAAATTTTCTACACGTCGGCTAGGAGACCTAAAATGAGAGTACTGTTTCAGAAAAAAACCATGAAAATTATTGTTCATTAAGGATCCATCCATTTCTCAGTAAAACATTACCCTATGTTATAAAAATAATACATCCTGGAGTTCACACTCTGCTTAATCTTATTAATGTTTAAATATTTTATTTATGATAATAATTCTATTTTTATGGGCTATTTTCTGTGTAGATAATAATAAAAAATTAATGATGATCTATACACGATCCATAAAAAGCACAAAATGCTGTTTTGAGAGGTTCAGTTTTTCCTTGCTACTGATACATTGGCCAAATTTTCTGCTTGTGCCAACAGTCGTATTAAGATGTAGGGAACAGTGTAGTATAATACTACAGATTAAGTGCATTTCTTGCTGATTATGGTATGCATTATGTTTAAAAGTTTTTAGAAATAGTGGGATTAGTATTAATTCACACAGAACTCTCCTACTCTCTAGGATTTGCTCTCTAGATATCGATCTATATAGTACAGCCTTTTAGCAAACAATATCCTTTATCTATCAAAAAAAAAACAACCTGTGGTAAAGGGAATTGTTCTCCTTATCATAAAATAGGTAGTGCATTCCAGTTAAACAACTTGGAATTTAACGAAGCCAGATGCTCAGTCCCTATAAATCAGCCTACCCTTACTTTAGGTGGAGATACAGTAGTTTGTTTTCACTCTGAGCTTGGTAGCCATTTAAATGAGCTTATATAAGGACTGGAACACAGAAGTATTGTCATTTAAATTATGCTAGCAGAATTAATTTACCATTTCCATCCTTCATGTTCAAACCTAAATAAAGGTGAACAGGGTCACTACAGTGCTTCTGTAGCATATCTGAAACTTATAAAATCTTTATCAATGCAATCATACTGGAAATATCTTAGTACAGATAAGGCCTAACCTGGTATTCCTCTAAATCTCTGCAATCTCAAAGGTGATTAATAGGTGGCTGGTTTATGAATAACCCAATTTGCGTACAGTGTGCATAATAATCTTGTACATGCAATTACTGGGCATAAGCCTAATGCAAGGCAGTTTCAAGGGGATGTCCTCATGATGAAGATTTGATGGGCTTGTTGGCAGAGTAAATGCAAAGACACAAAGCTATGTTGTGTATTTGGATAAAGTATTCAAGATGTAAAATGAATATATGGTTTCAAACAAGGAAAAGCCTAATTTTTGTTTCTGTCATGAGACAAATATTAAGGTCAGCCCTACATTTTAAGCTTCAGTGAGAAGTTATGACAAGCAAGGAAAAAACATTTTAAAGTACAGATTCTTCACCCATACTCAGTAAAAAAAAAATCTCTAAAGAAAGAGGAAGAATAGTAGTAATAAATGGGATATTAATGATATTGTTCGAATTGTGTTTTGAGGAAGGTTTAGGTATGTCTAGTCACCAAGATGAATTAACAGGAGATGTACAGGATAAGCAAGTTTTTCATTAAGCTTTCTCAGATGAAGGCCAACACAGCTGAAAAAGCTTTGAACAAAGAAACATAGAGAAAAGTTTGTAAAACACTCTTGTAGTTGACATAACTGATTTTCAGTACATCAATAAGACTGTATTTCAAGGGAAAAAGAGGTCTCTGATATTGATAATAACAGTCTTTTGCCCAATCCAGCAAAGGAATTAAATATTTGCAAGGAAGGAAATTTGTAGCATTGGTAAGTAAAACAAGAAAGGTTGAAAAGGAATACAAATCACAACAAGAAGAGCTTGATCAAGTACTTCAGCAGCAAATATGTGGCCTTGCTGCAGGGGCATTGGTGACAAAGGACACATAAAATGCTGAGGTGTTCAATGCCGTCTTCTCAGTCTTCACTAAGACTGGCCTTTAGCAATCCTAAGGTCCCTAAGAGCAGATGGTAAGCCTGGAGCAAGGAAGACTTGCTCTTGGTGGAGAAGGGTGAGATTTAAATAAACTGGAGAGACACAGGTCTGTGGGCCCTGATGGGATGCACCCACAAGTGCTGAGGAAGTTGATGACCTCACATCATTGTGAGGTCACTCTCACCTCTCTTTGAATGGTCATGGTGGTTAGGGTCTCTAAGGCTGGAAGAGAACAAATGCCATTGCTGTCTTCAAGAAGGGAAATAAGGATTCTAAGAACTACAGGCCAGTAAGCCTCACCTTCATTTTGGGAAGCTGATGGCAACTCACCCTAGAAACCATTTCCAGAGATATTAAGGATAAGATGGTGATCAGGAATAGTCAGCATAGATTTACAGTGGAAAAATCATTCTTGACCAACCTGATAGCTTTTTACAATGAGGTGACCAGGTTGGTGGATGAGGGAAGAACAGTGGATATTTTTTATCTTGACTTTAATAAGGCTTTTGACACTGTCTCCCACAAGAATCTCTTAGAGAAACTGATGCAGTGTAGGTTAGATAAATGAACAGTGAGGCAGATAGAAAACTCTGAGCTGCCAAGCTCAGTGGGCTGTAACCAGGAGCACAAAGTCCAGTTGGAAGCCTGTCAGTAGTGGTAAGGGCAGATACTAAAACTGATACTGCTTAACCTCTTCATTAATGATTTGCACAGATAGGCTAGAGAGCACCGTGAGAAACTGATAGATGATACAAAATGAGTCAAAACTAGATAGTATCACATGTATCTTCCAAACTTCATGATTCTGCGATTGTCCGTTGAAGATATATTGCTACAGGAAAAAAATGCTCTCTGAAGGAGAGGAAATAGAAATCTAATGTACATCACTGCCACAGAAAAAAGATGGATCTAAAGGTTCCTGAATAGCTACAATTTAGAATTGACAAAAGTCATTAATTGTGACGTGACAGCTTCCAGATCAGCTCTTTCATGAAATAATTAGGGTGATGACAACATGGGTACAAAAAGTCTACTTCATATGGAGTTTACCTATTGAATCAAGCCAATAGTGTGATTACTACTAATAGAAGCCTCAGACACTAAACCCATGGGAATCGTTTTTGTTCAAATGCCTGTAGTAATATAGAAGTTGTATTTCTTCTTAAGTACTGTGGTTTAAACCAAGAAAAAGCTGTACTTTTTTTTTTTTTAACTAATAATTATTTTTTTATAATGTCTTGCTATAAAAAAAATCCATTGGTTAACCCATAATTTTGTTTCAATTTTTTCTACAGTGAGAAAGTTGAATCCTTCTCATACAATAATCGTAGTATTGCATGAGTAGTATAGGAAAAGTATTTTGTTTTAATACATTTTCTGTGGTTATGAGTTGAGGTGTCTACAAATATTCTTTTCCTCACATTTTTTTCCATCTATGCATCCATTATTGTTCAAACAGCACGTAGTAGTAACTGTGTTTGCTTTGTCTGGAGCACATATAAAACATGTCTTAAGAAACTCCTCATTTTATGTCCTGGTTTCAGTCGGGATAGAGTTAATTTTCTTCTTAGTAGCTAGTACAGTGCTGTGCTTTGGCTCTGATGTAAGAACAATGTTGAAAGGACACGGATGGTTTTAGTTGTTGCTGAGTGATGTTTGTATTAAGTCAAGGACTTTCCAGTTTCATGCTCCCTGCCAGCAAGAGGGCTGGAGGGGCACGGGAAATGGGGAGGGGGGACACAGCCAGGGCAGGTGACCCAAACTAGCCAAAGGGATATTCCATACCATATGACATCATGCTCAGTATATAAACTGGGGGAAGAAGAAGGAAGGGGGGGACACTCAGAATTATGGTGCTTGACTTCCCAAGTAACCGTTACACGTGACAGAGCCCGGCTTCCCTGGGGATGGCCGAACACCTGCCTGCCCGTGGGGAGTGGTGAATGGATTCCTTGCTCTGCTTTGCTTGGGTGTGCAGCTTTTGCTTTACCTGTTAAATCGTTCTTATCTCAGCCCTTGAGTTTTACATTCCTTTCCAGTTCTCCTCCCCGTCCCTCTGGGTGAGGGGGAGTGAGTGAGTGGCTCCATGGTCCTGAGTTGCCCGCCGAGGTTAAACCATGACACTTTATTACTTTACTTGTTACTCAGACTTTTACTGTTTGAATTTCTCCAGAAAACATACCTGATTATAAGCAAATCAATCAAATAGTAGTCAGTCACACACTCTTCATCTCCTTTCTATTAAAAGATGACAAACCACACCTTAAAAGTGTCTACATCTTTGTGTATACTGACTCAAGAGGGTGAGGAAAAGAAGTTAAGGTGCACAATTATTTGGGATGAAGAAAATTGCATATGCTTTCAGAACATGTAATCATCTGATATTATGGAATCTAGTCTTTTTTAAATCTGGAAACTTAGAGGCTTTTTTCAGGTCTTTTTTCACCTTCTGCTGGAATAAGAGATTCAATGAAAACCACACTTTTCATGCATATTAGTCCATATTTAAATTGTATGATAAGTTAGCAAATGGATGGCTGATTTGGAGGTCAGCAAGTAATCAGATTTACAATGTTCATTAAATATCTAACATAATACCATGAAAACAATCTTGTATGATTATCATCCAGAGGCTGGTGAAAGATGTGCACAGCTGAATCTGATATTTTCCTTTAATATGCTCTGAACTGGAGAATCCTGTTCTACACAGCAGTATTAGATGGAGTTTAATTAACTCTAGTGATCTGTCCAAAAGCCAATGTGTGTGGAAATGGAATTAAAGGAATTCCTAGGCTATTTTCTCTGATCATAATGAATTAATACATAGAGGTGAATATTAGAAATAACTATTCTGAAAGCAAGTAAATTACATATAGAAAAAATATACTTGTCTGACATTGATTAATTTCACAGGTGTAATTGCTCATTTGACTTTGAATTACAAATAAAATTTAAAAATCTGTAAATTACAAGACAAGTTGTGATATGCCATTTTTTTTTTGTTTGTTTCTAGCTATAATGTTTGTTTCCCATAAGAATGCAATCCTTTAAAGCTTCCAGTGGCTTTTCTGATAATCTAAGCAGTACCTCTAACAAACACATGATGGATCTTCCTACACTACTGTTATTCAGTGTACCAATCTGTAAGGGTATATCTGCATTGTCAGTGAGAAAATGATACTCTACTACAGCTGTCCCAAGTAGAGGAACTAACTAGTCAAGATTAAGCTGTTAGGGTTTAATGATGGCTTGAGAGTCTGCTCTGTAGAGCGCTTCCAAAGTCAACAGGAACATATTTTATGTCCAATGTAGTTTCTCTGGCCTTCCACTGCCTCCACTTTTTCCCCAAGACCTCTCATGTCTTGAAAAGCCTCTAGATAAATTGACATTATATAAAAGCCATTCAGCACCATGCTGATATAAATATCAAATTTTGCATGCTTCAGAGCTGTAGGATGTTATCTTTGTTCATGTTTAGTCTTTATCGCTAAAGCGAAAGAGAAAGCATTTCAAGGGTGTTAGTGATGACTGAGACGTCAGAGAAGACAAAAGTTCTCATTTGAGTATGCCAGGAAAGTGAATGGAGTCTTATAGATAGTTTTCTCTGCAGCACTACCAAAAAGTAGCCAAAATGTCCTTGGCTTTCCTTTACTGCATGCACCTAATACAGTACTTTTTTTTTTTTTTTTTTTTGCTTGTTCTTTTTTAATTTTTTTCCTTTCTAATTGACCTCAGCTCACAAAATGTAATGATGACCTAGTGTAGTGGTTTAACCCCAGCTGGCAACCAAGTACCATGGAGCCACTTGCTCGCTCACTCTCACCCAGAGGGGTGGAGAGGAGAATCTGAAAGGAATGTAAAACTCAAGGGTTGAGATAAAAATAATTTAATAGGTAAAGCAAAAGCCACACACGCAAGCAAAGCAAAGCAAGGAATCCATTCACCACTCCCCACGGGCAGGCAGGTGTTCGTCCATCCCCAGGGAAGCCGGGCTGCATCACGTGTAACGGTTACTTGGGAAGAAGCCAAATTCCACGATGCCAGATGTCCCCCCCTTCCTTCTTCTTCCCCCAGTTTATATACTGAGCATGATGTCATATGGTATGGAATATCCCTTTAGCTAGTTTGGGTCACCTGCCCTGGCTGTGTCCCCTCCCAGTTTCCCGTGCCCTTCCAGCCCTCTTGCTGGCAGGGAGCATGAAACTGGAAAGTCCTTGACTTAATACAAACATCACTCAGCAACAACTAAAACCATCCGTGTGCTGTCAGCATTGTTCTCACATCAGAGCCAAAACACAGCACTGTACTTACTACTAAGAAGTACTAAGAACTCTATCCCAACTGAAACCAGGACACCAGATTTTTTCTTTTTGCTCTTTCTGCAGGTTTGAAATTTGCCAATGAAAAATAGGCAGCAAATCTTTTAGGTTATGATTTACCACCTATTCATCCTTCTCTTTTTCTTTTTCCAAATAATGTAGAAATGGTTACAGCTTAGCCAATACTGCTTCAACAACCATTCTGATAAATTTTGAAAGATGACCAAGAGAAACTTAGAAACCTCTTATGTTCCAATTTGTTCGTGTCAGAAGTGTAGGTGGAAGAAGCTTACCTACATATTCTATTATCTTTGAGCTTGTGTTCATCTGCATGCAAACATAGCCTGGTCCTTCTGCATAAATAAAAAGCCTATGTTATAGGAAGGTGTTTACCTGTTTAGGTATTGTTGCTAGTTAGGAGAACCTTGGTTTGGGGCAGAAACAGTTAAGGTGCTCACACTGTCACAGGAGACAAAAGTTTTACTCTTGTATTTCCATATGTGTTAACATTATTCCAGAGGGGGAACAGAAGTGGAGGTTTGAGCATTTTAACATGTTAAGTATACAATTTATGAAATGACCTAATATATAGCCATAAAGGTTTCAAAGGAATGTAACAAAAATGCAATTGTATGTGTATGGGGAAGTGTTTGTCCCAGAAGTTTTCACTGAAACTGTTGAAAATTTGGGTTAATTTAACTTAACTCTTTACAGTGGCCATCATCGTTCCTGATTGTGGTCTTCCTGCCCTAATCAGTCCTCTCTTTTTGCAGTTATAGGATTCTTCAAGACACCACAGAGGCTGAAAATGAGTAGGACTCATTCTCTGTGAAGGTTATCCTTCTTTACTGGAATAATTGATCATCTAAAATACTACTTCAGAAAATCAAATTATAGTATTTTTATGTCCAAGATCCAATATCAGAAAGTAATACTGCTAAAAATGAACCAAAGCCGACAGTTGTTTCTCATCCAAAGTCTTGTATAACATAATTTTCACTACAAGAGAAGATAAAGTATGCTTCTAGGGACCTATGGTGATGGCAAGACTGCATGAACAGTTTCTGGTGGGGTAAAAATGCACACAGAGGTCATAACTGAAGAGCACAAAATGCCATAGATCTCCATTCTTCCTTAATAATATAGGTTCAAACAAATCACTGAAAGATGGCACAGTATTTATTATGTTTTATATACTAAAATCTACAATAATTTGTCAGTGATTTTTGGTATATCTTTATCATTAACTAACAATAAATAACCAGTTTATGACATGGTTCCATTCTACTTATTTAAAGATATAAAGAACTCCAACTAAAATGTTGCTTTGGAGTGTTACATAAGTGTAGTGGACAGTACTTTTATCTGGAGTTTTAGGGATTTTAAAAATCTTTTTATAATCCTAGTCTCTTTGAACCTGGAGTAGTCATTTATAATAGCCACAGACACTGATCAGCTCATCAGAGATGAGTGACAACTCTTGTGCAGCAAGTGAAACAAATTATCTAATAAACCAATTAATGACTGATTTCAAGGAGGTTATTGTTTAAATAGAATACATGTTCAGTAGCCATGAGATCAGTCTTTTTTAGTTCATGCTTGACTGATCTGCAGAAGGAGGTCGTTTATGTAAGTATAGAGTTCAATTCTAAACACTTTGTGGAAGGTAAGTGAAAACAAGATCTTTTGAAAGGATCGTCGTTAAGCTCAGGGCATCACACTTGCTATAATGGGACTCCTTGCCACAGAAGAATCATAAATCATCAATTAAGCTATATCAAATAGGCTAAGAAATGATGAATAGAAAGAAAAGAGTAGCTGGAAGAATACCTCTTCCCTTCTCATGAAGTGAAGCCTGGAAGGATGCACAATTGTGCATAAAATACATGTCCGGGAATGAAAGGAAAGACATTAGGCATAGCTAATTTCTGCTAGGTTTTTCAACATGTTGACAGCTGTTGCTTTCACAGTAAAAGGCATGTCAGTTTTGTTGATGTTTATTTAACTGATGAAAGATAATTTGAGTAAACTATCCATAATTTGTTTTTTAAAAAGTACAGTGTTGGAATTACTTTCTTCCAACTTGTATTTTCCTTTGAAATTCAAAAAAGACGAAGGCACAGTTAAAAAAGAAAAATTACCAAAAAAAACCCAAACAAAAAACCGAGAGACCCAAACTAACCCAAACCCAAAAATAACCCCAAGAAAAAACAAAAAAGTGCCACAACCAAAGCACAAATCCATAAAGTATTGATTTTAAAGCCTATATTTAACTAGCAAGCACTTACTAATTTTGTTGTAAAACCGTGTCTGTGAAATATATTATATATATACACACCCTTATACACATTTACTTATATATGTATGTTCAATATAAATGTATTATCCAATACTTTATATATTAGATGTATTATATATACTTTTAAGAGTGTGTGTGTATATATATTCCTATGAAAAATACATATTCTGCCTTCAGAAATGTTATCTAAATGTAGTGTTGATTTTCACACCACTTGTAGTGCAGTGAGTCATGTTGCTGTGTTTTCCAAGCAGAAGTAAGTTACTGATGAACCCTGTAAGATATTTCATATTTGACCATTTGTCCTTGTTTTAGCTGGGATAGAGTTAATTTTCTTCCTAGTAGCTGGTGCAGTGCTGTGTTTTGGCTCTGATGTAAGAAGAATGTTGACAGCACATGGATGGTTTTGGTTGTTGCTGGGTGATGTTTATACTAAGTCAAGGACTTTGGGGTTTCCTAGGCCCTGCCAGCAAGAGGGCTGGAGGTGCTCAGGAAACTGGGAGGGGACAGAGCCGGGGCAGGTGACCCAAACTAGCCAAAGGATATTCCATACCATATGACATCATGCTCAGTATATAAACTGGGGGAAGAAGAAGGAAGGGGGGACATCTGTCATTGTGGCATTTGGCTTCTTCCCAAATAACCGTTACACGTGACAGAGCCCGGCTTCCCTGGGGATGGCCGAACACCTGCCTGCCCATGGGGAGTGGTGAATGGATTCCTTGCTCTGCTTTGCTTGTGTGCGTGGATGTTGCTTTACCTATTAAATTATTTTTATCTCAACCCTTGAGTTTTACATTCCTTTCTGATTCTCCTCTCCATCCCTCTGGGTGAGGGTGAGGAGCAAGTGGCTCCATGGTACTTGGTTGCAGGCCAGGGTTAAACCATGGCACCATTGCTGTTAAATTAAAATTCTCTGCAAGTTTTCCTAAACCTAGCAAATTATGAGTTTTACCAGTTTCATAGTTAATCCCCAGTTGGATCCTGGGAACAGAAGAAATCTAAGTGCAAGAGAAAGTGAGGAAATGCAGAGATCTCCATGTTACAGAGCCTGGGTGAAGCTGTTTGGTGGACCCAGGAACATGACTTTGGGGTACAGCATTGACCATATCAACCTGGCATCGACTTCCATTCTGTCACAAGACACTGTACACAAATCTGGGTGAACTGTTGTATTTCTTTCCAATACTGAAAGTGTCTGTCCATCCCCAGTAACCGTAGACTTTTAGTGTGTACTGTGACAAATTTGTATCTGTGAATTTTGTTTCTTCTGCCTGTCTCAGGCTCCTTTGGTAGAGTGGAGGGTTTTACAGCCATAAAAACAGTAACTCAAAGTGCCACTGTCTAACCAGAAAAATCATAAATATTTAGTATTATGTTACAATAGAAGAAAACTTTTATATACTCATTATCCCTTTGTCTTTACCACAGAAGGTACAAATGATATTATTCCTACCCTGACATTATCACTCTCAACCATTACATTGGCTACTTCAATAACAAACAGAGAAATAACACTTCCCCCAGGAAAAAGTTAGATGTTTCTGGGTTTTACAGTAGAAAGGTCTTTCTTTCTGCAAACACTGCAAAAACCTAATAACTTTAAATTGGACTATAACTCAAAGTGAATCATGAAAAGAGATTGCACAACCTCAGCTAAATATGTAACAACATAATTTTCTATATAGTTCTGCAATATTTCTAATATTTCACTGTTGTTTTTCTTAGTAGTCCCATAGTAGCCCACACATCTCCTATGAAACTCCTCTCCCCATCATGTTTGTGAAGAATACTAGTAGTATAATCCAAGTGAAAGACAAGTTTTCATTGATGTCTATTTAATCCACTTCTTGCTTTCATAGTTATCACAAATAACCTGTGCTTTTTCAGGCAAAAGATATTGTATCGAATCAAATAAAACTAAACATCGAATGTACTTAATGGAGAGGGGCAGTACCTGTTAGTAAAGCTTAATGTCAAAAATTTAAGGATAAGATTTCAGTTATGGTTACAAGAAAAATTAATTCTTAAAGAAGCCTGGAAAAGCTAGAAAGCATGTTCTCTGTACTTCTACTTCTGGAAATTGACTCTGATGTTGGTACCTAGCATCAAAGGCCTGTTATGAAAAACAGCATGTCTAGAAGCATGGCTGGTATGCTTACAAGAGGAAGCCATGCATTTATCATACGCTGTCTCCATTATACCTCCCTCTACATTTCTATTATGTTGAAAAGTCAGCTTAGCTATGAGCTCCAACATGGGTCTGTTCTTTACACCCTTACCTTTCACGAGACTAAGGAATCATTCATTGAGGCAGCCTCAGTATGCTTTCTCTGAAAGTATGTACTTACCGGGAACTGTACCCAAGCACATTCTGCACATTCTGTCTTTCAACATAGTGTAGATTTGCTTTCTGCGAGGCAATGAGGTGGGGAATGAGGAAAAAGCTTCACTGTCATATTGCATTCTCTCCTTGTGTTGTATGTTGTTGTATGTTGAGGGTCACTGGAGTGACTGGGATTTTTTCCTAATCTCCAAACTATTTTAACTTTGAGAAAAAGAGGGGACAAGTCTTTCTACAAAGTGATTCCCTGCTAAAAGAAACTAAAAAAATCAACCAAACAAAAAAAGTTACTACTTGGTCATACTTTGAAATTTGAGTATTTAAGCTCTGGTGACCATGTTTATTTGTATATGTCTAGTACTTAGGTAGGCACTGGGTCTGTTCCAAAAGCTCTGTGGTATCAGCTATCTCAAAGGTTTGTGTAACAACTAATGAACATTTATTTGGAGATGTAGTTTTCCACTTGATTCTTGATAATGGGAGGTGCAAACTTAAATGTCTCTGAGTTTAATGACCCAAAAATGTTACTAGAAGGCTGAAGGTTAAAGTAGAAATGTTTGAAAATCACATGAGTTGCTAAGGGACTATTTAAGAGTAACATATTAGAGGCACAGATGGTTTGTACACCTCTGAGCAAAAGAAGTAAACCGTCATGCAGAGTTAATTAGAGCTAAAACAGCTTCCCTTTAAAAAGGTGAGCTCTGGCCATGCCAAGTGTAATGAAAACATGGCGTGCTATAAATGAAACAAATAGTGAGTCATTAGATAAAATACACAGTTTGAAATTCTGATGTATGTTGTAGTTATGATTTGATAGGTGACTGCAGAATTCCCATATACTGAGAGGTTGAAATCAACCAAAATAATGAATGATCTGCTACAGTACACTAGTTCCATCCCACTTTATGGATACAATGAAATATGGTAGCTCACTGCATTTTCCCTTGTTTGCCCTCAAGGTTAAGATCACATACTTCCAAAGGTGTTTTTCTTGCATAATGGTTCAAATTAGTACTTCAATATACATCATTAAATCACTGTTCAAGTATGTTTTCCTTGGACTTGCAGACATAATTACTCTCTGTGAATAGAATTTGTCTTTCAAAGCATACTGTGATTTGATTCACAAACCAAATTTCAAAAGAACAGGAAGCCATTGGACTTTCATACACCACTGTTGCAGTTTTACTGAGCTAGAGCACTTTACTCAGCAGGCCACTATGGCAGAATTTGCTGTATTTAGATGCTTAATATGTTCCATAAACCAAATGTTTAATTCTCTAAAACAGTGGCTTCTTGGGATATTGTTAAAATATATGAAATTAAAAATCTAAGTACTCTATAGCCTAATCATAACTAACCAAGTGATTTTCAAACTGGATGTATCACCTGAGACTCCTCCACATATTTCCTCTCAAAAAGAGCTTCCAGGCTGTGTACTTTATTAACTCTGAAATGGGTACAATTCTGGAGTACAATCTTGGGAATATAGAGATATGTGTACACCTCAGAACTGTATATAAAAAAAAAAAGTCCCTGAGTATTCTCTTTAACAAATGATTCAAAGTAGAACTTGGAGAGTGAGCTATGTCAACACCCACGGTTTCAAGGAGGTTTTCTTCTGGGTTTTGGGTGGGGGTTTTTTTGGTTTTGGTTTGTGAGTTTAGGGGGTTTTGTTTGTCTGTTTTTTTGTCTGTTTGGGATTTTTTTGGTTGGTTGGTTTGTTGTTTTTGTTTTCCTGCAGCTTTTCTTATGGCCAAACTTATGGCCAGAAAATGTGATGAGATTTATTTGATAAGCAGCTAGGAATCTGTTTACCCATGCAAGTATGGTCTGTGATATCAGTGTATAACTATCACTTTTGGTATGACAACTTTGGTGAGTAGCTAAGCTTCTGAGTGACAGCTTTCAAATTCAGATGATAGGCAGAGAGCCTGGCATATGGAAGTAAAAACAAGTCCCTAACTAGCTTGACTAACCAGATGATTATGCCGTAATGCAAGCATGCATTGATCAGATGTTTATATATAAAATTAGATGTTTATAGTCAAAGCAAAGGCTTTAAAGGGAAGCCTGTGTTCAGATAGCTTAAGGTCAGAAGTAATCATAATTGTAAGGTAACTGGTAGACACTGAACATGCACAAGTGCATTACTAACACCTAATTACTTCACGAAGTATCATGTCTTCTTTCCATCAAGACACTTACAGCTCAGACATCTGACTGTTGTATCCTTTGCTCCCCCTTCTGGCCCTGCTGTCAGTTGTCTACTGTCATTGACGGGAGATACTTCTTAAATGTGATTTTGCTCCCCCAACCCTGACCTCTTCTCTCATTGTCAATTTGCAAATAAACTCTCTGGAAGGAACAGACATGATGTAAGTCTTCATATTTAATTGTTTTAGGACAGCAAAATGATGATTCCTTAATGTGCTCCTCCTCTCTCCTGCTGTGTTTTTGATATGAAAGTTGGCTTTGGGCTTCATATGAAAAAAAATAATCTAAAAAAATGGAACATTTTAGAATACATTGCAACAGGTTAGCTTAGTGTTTTGTTTCTTTTGCTTCCTAGTGTTAATCTGCAGAGCTTTATGGTAAGATCTGGGGATGTTTTTGCATGATATTGACCTGTAAGTTTATCTTTGCCACAAGAAATTTCATTGCAAAAGTCCAGGATTTGCTAATCATCAGATGAGACAGTTGAGAACTTTCTATGAATATTTCAACACTGGTGAAGCCATTTAAGCACCAGTATGCAGTTATAAGCTGCCTTCTATAAAAGAGTATGGGAAGGATACTGGCCTGGCATGGGGTGTTCCTGACCAAACAACTGCCAGGAGAGACTTTGTTAGATATTCTCAGAATATGATGGAGGAAGAACTGTCAAGTTTCCATGAGATACACATGTATTGAACCTATATAAACAACTGTTTTTTACTAATTTCAGAAAGGTAGAAGGTGAATATTAGATATTGGTGTGTTACAGGTAGGTTACATATAAATTAAGTTTTAGTAGCTTCAGCTGTGGTATGAATACTGAAATCAAAGTCATACAAAATGTGAAAGAAAGCCTGCATATTTACGATAAACCTGTCATAAAAAAAGACTTCCAGGTTATGCAAAGACAGTGATGCAATCTGTAGTGCTGTGCCTATAAATTGAAAATAATGTAGACAGCAAATCTGAATTTTCAGTTCAGGTATGTCTGTGCACAGCCATCTGGTGAATATGGATTTGCAAAGGATGTACTGTACTATGTGAAGAATAACTCAGAGATATGCAAGAGAGGAAATACATTTCTCTTTCAGGAATGCTCAGTTGCAAGTTGGATGCCAGAAATGTGTGCCCTGCTCCATTATTTTTGGTGCAATTCCACAAAAACTCTTCTGGAAGGAATTCACACTTATAATTTTACTGGTTACATCATGTCATCTGGTAACATGTCAGAGATAAGTAGGCAAAAAAAAAAAATAAATAAAGTATTTAAAAAAAAAGATTTAAAGCTAAGTTTTCAGCTTTGCAAAGAAAAGTGTAAAATTTTTATTTTTTGTAGTTATGTTTGTTAAATCAGTAAAAGTTCAAGTCAATTCTAAGTTAAACACACCACACTTCAAAGAATGAAGAATTAAAACCTTCTTGTTTGCTAAATGAATTAGGGGAACTGAGGCTGTAGTAAAGTTCTTTGAACTGAAAAGATGGAGAAAAATGCTTTGCTTCTATGGAAAAAAATGGAACGAGGTAATTGAAAGGGAATGTGCATCTGCAGTTTTTGGAGTGGACCACAGAATAATAGCTCTGAAGTCAGGCAGATCTGAGTTTACATGTAAAAATCTGCATTCAGAACTTGAACTTTGGAATAATCATTATTCTTGGAATACGCTGTTCTTCTGGAGGTTAACTTACTCCAAATGCAGCAAAGCACTCTGTAACTTAAAATACAGCTCCATATCCATGAATCTCTAGTTAACTCACAACAACATATTCTGTAGTGTGGCCAGCATTCTTTCTGTTACATTTTATAAAATCTGCTCTAAATTTAATAAGACAGATGAACACACTTTTTCTGTCCTGTTTGCTTTCAGTTATTCATCACCTGGTGATTTTGGCAACTGTAATACAGCAATTAGGAAAGAATCAGCCCAGCACAAAGCCTAAATGAATCTGAACTTTATTGGACAATATAAGAGAAGAAATAAGGTTAGGTTTACTTTGGCAGAGGAAAAATGCATTTGTTAAGTAATTTCTAGTTTGGTAAGGCTTTTTGCTAAGTTGTATGTATATAATGTCTGAGCTTTTTTATAATACCAGAAATTTTGGGGAAGTTATTTGAAAGACCCTAGTGGCCAGAAATGCTTTGGGGTAGTACAGGGCTAATGTGAATAGAAAAGACTTCATTTATAGCCAGAAATGTAAGATTATTAAACTGGATATAAATATATTTTGGGGAAGTACAGGGCTGATGTGAATAGAAAAGACTTCATTTATAGCAAGAAATGTAAGATTATTAAACTGGATATAAATATGTCTATGTATACATATGTATATACATACAAATCCATATATAGAAATAGTTATGTGGTGTGGGATATAAGAAGGTGTGTTTAAAGAAACATTTTTGGGCTGTTCTCCAAGATATGTTTTAATTTTCCAGAGTTGAATACAAAGACCATAACAAATTTTCAGCAAGAATATATATACATATATATTTTTTTAAAGTGTTGGCATTACCAGCTGGAGCAAATGGAAAGTGTCCGTGGCCTAAGTTCATTGCAATCTAATAACTAAAAAAGACTCCCAGTTTATGCAAAGACAGAATTTGGTCATTCCTCAAAAGGGTGGTGAAGCATTGGAACAAGCTGCACAGGGAAGTGGTTGAGTTACCATCTCTGGAGGTATTTAAAAGATGTGGAGATGTGGTGCTTTGGGACATGGTTTAGTTGTGGACTTGGCAGTCCTGGGTTAACAGTTGGACTTGATGATCTTAAAGATCTTTTCCAAATTAAATGATTCTATGTTTCTAAAAGAAAATGTTAATGACAGTATCAGATAAAGGAAAAGTGGTTCCAGTACAACCTATTTCTAAAGCAAGGAAATAGGCATTTACTGCAAATTTATGCAACATTAATAAAACCTCTTGATGTATGAATATGCCGTATTCTGGTGGTGCCTAAATCTAAGTGATCACTACCAGTCACTAACGTGTTAATCAGACTTTTCTTTCTCCATGCCATGTCTCAAATCCTGAAGATGTGTGCTGTAGATATTGCATTGATCTAAAGCTGCTGTGATACAATTCTCCAATATGTCAGAATACGGGGTGAAGATGAACCCACCCAAAGTATAAAGAAACTACTTTACTGGTGTGATTTTATGTAAAATTAAAGCAAAGTCAAATCAACAACCATGAACATCTTCTGATGTTTAGAATAACTTTGGATATCTGTCCATGATAGTGACTAAGTTTTCTATACAAAAAAGTTAAAAGAAGATGTCATAGATAAGTTTGAGAACACATCCCTG
This sequence comes from Falco naumanni, assembly GCF_017639655.2. Taxonomy (NCBI): domain Eukaryota; kingdom Metazoa; phylum Chordata; class Aves; order Falconiformes; family Falconidae; genus Falco; species Falco naumanni. The sequence continues at coordinate 16,438,135 of NC_054080.1, read as the reverse complement.
TTTACTGTGTGAAACTGGATGTTCTCTTTCAGAATACTAAACCTTCTTTTATAACACTTTTAAAAATCTCTAGATCATATTTTTTTCGAGAGGAAAAAAATGACATGTTAATGAAGTAGAAGCAAGAGAAAGAAAATCGATTATGCATGAGAAATGTTTAAATTCAATGACAAAAATGTAATTTATCAAGGTAAAAAATAACTCCGTTAGTAGTTTGTGATCAAATACATCAATACAGTGTCAATTGTCTGTCTTTCAAGTGAGTCTTTTGAAGCAAAGAAAGAAAGAAAGAGAAAGAACAACCAAAAATAAAGTTGGCATCTCACAGTAGTAGAATAAACTGTACTGCTAGTTGGAAGGCACTTCTGTACAGCAGTTTGTTTGGAGAATGGGAGATGATTGCAAAGATGATACAGAGAAGAGTAATGAAGGGTAGTGAAGGGTGTAAAGAACACATCTTATGAGAAGCAGCTGAGGGAACTGGGTTTTTTTAGCTTTGAGAAAATGGAGGCTCAAGGGGTACTTTATCCTTCTCTACAGCTGCCTGAAAGGAGATTGTAGTGAGATGGATGTCAGTCTCTTCTCCCAAGTAATAAACTACAGGATGAGAGGAAACTGCCTCAAGTTGTGCCAGGGGAGGTTTAGATCAGATATTAGGAAAAAATTCTCCACTCAAAGGATGAACAAGCATTGGAACGGGCTGCTCAGGGAAGTGGTTGAGTCACCATTCCTTGAGGTATTCAAAAGACATGGTAATGTGGTACTTAGGAACACGGCTGAGTGGTGTGTTTGGCAATGCTAGGTTAACAGCTGGACTTGAGGATCTTAACGGTCTTTTCCAACCTAAATTATTCTGTGATTCTACAAATCGTTAGCATTTTGGCCCTTGGAGGTAATAAAGATAACTAAAGTACTACAATGTCACAGGAACTGTTGAAGTACTAAAATCACCTTTTTGTATTACATAACATTGTATAGCGTTTTCTATCTTAATGAAAATGAACACTGTAATGAAGGACAGCTACATTTCTTGGATAGCACAGAAGAAACAGTACAGCAGCTGGCAGTGTGTGGTCAGGCAGGTGAGAGCTGGGTACGTTAGAGAAGTTAACATGATGTGAGTTACAGGGAGCGGGAGCACATATAGTCTTGCAGCAGCTTAGTAAATAGCTTTCATAAAAAATGGTTGTTGTTTCCATTCACCCACTCCTCCATTTATCTTAACCATATTAAACACCTGTTTGAACTCTTGTTTCTAGGAACATTCACTTGATTGCAGCCTCTAATTTTTAAATATCTACTACTAGATTGCAGAAACCCTAATGATTTTCTGCATACTTTTTTCACTCTGTTATTTGAAGACATGTTGTTTAGTGCAGCTTATGATAAGTTATTAAAATTCCTGCAGCACTTCAGTTTAGGCTGACAGCATAGACCAAGAAGCTGTACTCGGCGGGCTAGATTCCATAAAACCATGCTCTTGGAGACCGTAATAGTGGGTCAATGGAATGTGCTTATAGCAGCATAAGAGACCTCCTGTAACATTGGCTTCCATCCTGGTCCACTTGATTTGAGAAACTGTGCATTTCATGGTTCATTATAACATATTTTTAATTCCAGTCTGTTAGAGGATGTACTAAGGTGACAAGATTGACTTAAATTTTTCCAGCTACCCGAGACAGAGGGAAAATAATGTATTCTGGGGAAGTTCCTTTCTAGACTGTCCCTTATAGTACTAGATGAAAAAGGATTGTTTTTCCAATGTCATATGTGATTCTGTGAGTCAGATTTGAAATTGCTGTGACTCTGATACAAGAGTCAAGAGAGAACCTGTTTAGCATCTGTAGGCTATTTGTAGCTTACAGTGGGAGGAACATGAGTTGTCCTTGGAAAACTGATCACAAAAGTTCTGGATGGCAATAAATTGGTGTCCTTTGTCAGTTAAAAGTGTGTGAATCTTGCTGAAGATGGATGATACCAAGTAGTAGGATTGTTCACTTATGTGTGTAGTTGCTGTGCTACTTGACAAACTATACTTTAAAAAAATTTTGGATGTGTTTCATCTTCATCTTACAAAGTGAGAAATGGTATTGAAAATCTTCATGTAAAGCCAGCCAGGAAGACACTCAAAATCTTAAACCATAAATTTGGATCAGCTGTTTTCTATAGGGAACTGTGCTGTTTCTCTGGCACCTAGATATTGAGAAAACACTGTGACTTATTCTGAAAATCAGTTTGGTTCTGTTCTACTCTCTTTAATTTTTCCTAAGTATCTGTCAGGGAACAGAATGCAGTGACTCCAGCTACAAAAAAACCTGCAGAGATTGTTATTTTATCTTTGAATTGATCTTAGTGGTTCTTATTTTCGCAATACACACAAATTGAACTCTAGCTTGTCCAGGTCATTGTCACAAAATTACATTTTCCAGCTGTCATATCTAGACTTGTGTATTTGATCTTGTGAAGGATTCACTGAAATGTATGTACTGTTTGCAACTAATGCTATTATAAGTAGAAATTTTCAATACTTACATTCTTATTATTGCCATTCTTATCAATGCTTAGATTATTATTATTGCTTTGGTATTTTGGTTCTACCTGTGGGATGTAAAAAGTTTTCTCTTTGGAATTTGACAAATATATACTGCCAAATATTTATTTTTTATTTAGCCCTATTGATGTCAAAACACTGTACAAAGTAGGTTATTTTAATTTTTATTTTTATCATGAAGATAAGTAAATGAGGTAGATGCAATTTGTTCTGGTCATCTAGCCAGCCAATGCCAACAGTTCAGCAAGGCAGCCAGCTGCCTGTGTATTATTTGATTTTGTTTATTGGACAGGTACATTATGTAGTGCTTAGAAACTTTATTTGTGTTTTCACATCAAAATGTCCATTCTACCCTCTGAGTTAGTCATGTCTTAGAGTTTGAAAGGAGGTAAGTACATATCCATGTAAAGTTTATTTTTGGTTTTTTCCAATATATTTACAGTAACTTAATAATGTGGAAAATTAAATCAAACACAAGAAAAACAAACTGGAGTTGGAAGACTGGAGATAAAGTTTTTTAGAGCCTAATGGAGCCAAGTTTTAGGTCAGTGTATCTGGGTTTCCATGTCCATAATGGTAAAGGTAAAAGCTTTGAATGCTTAGTCAGTTTGATTCCAGATTGTCTTTTGAATACAGATTACATTTGCCCAGTCAAGAATGTGATGAAGAAATGCAGGAGGCAGCAGAATAAAGGAAGGAGCTGTAATTGTCTGATTATACCTGTATTCATTGAAAATCCGCAACAAAATGATAGATGCCAGAAAAAATACTTGGACTTTGTAAGTCTATGCTCTTGCTTATGGCCTAGAAATGAAATCATTATTACACACAGAAAATCAAACTGTTCCTTTATTCTCTGGGCAGTGTCACAGACATGATTGTGGTCTCTACTGGAATAAATTCCACAAAACAAACACAAACTCACAATGTGTTGTGTACTCCACATCGTACAGTCACAAATTCCAATTTACATGTGTTTCTGCCAGAATGCACTTATTCGTTAGGGTTTTTTATTATCTCAGCTCTGATATATACAATAATACTGCATTACCCATCTCTATTTTCAGTCAGCTATACTTTTCTGAAGCAATTGTCTTTGGGGTTGAAATACTTTTCTTCCATGTCAAAACCTGCATTTCTTAGGATTCTTGGAAAGTTGAAAATTAAAATATAATTTGGTGTAGCAGGAGAGAAGAAAGAATCATTTTGATTTTAAATAAATACAAAAGACAATACCGAAAGGACAGGCTGACCTGATCTACTTCTTCCTTAAAAATGATCTGGTTTCTAATCTTCCTATGTCTTGCAGATAGGTTTGTGGTGTGAACATTCTTCTTTCCAAAATTAATTTGTCTTCGTGGAATCATTGTTCCCCAGCTTAATAGGATAACTGGGAGCAGTGACCATGGAGGGTAAATTGTGTTGATTCAACCTGATCATCTTCTACAAAGAGATGAGTGGCTTGGTGGATGAGGGGAAAACAGTAGATGTTGTTCATCTTGACTTCATTAAGGCTTTTGACACTGTTTCCCAGAAAATCTTCATAGACAATCTGGTGTAATACAGGATGGATAAGTAGAGAGAGAGATAAACTGAAACCCGGCTGAATTGATGGACGTAAATGATTGTAACCACTGCCAAGTCCAGTTGAAGACCAGCCACTAACAGCCTGCCCATTCTTCATTACTAACCTAGACAATGGGTCAGAGTACAACCTTGGCAAGTGGCACATGGTACAAAAGTGGGAGGAGAGGCTGACAAAGCAGGTAGGTGTGCCACCGTTTAAAGAAGTCATGACAGGCTGGAGTAATGGGATAACTGGAACATTAAGAAGTTCAACAAAGGGAAATGCAAAGTCCTGCTCCTGGGGAGGAACAATTACAAGGACAAGCATATGATGAGTGTTATTCAGCTGGAAAGAAGCTTGGCAGAAAAGGACCTGGGAGTCCTAGTGGACACCAAGTAGAACATGAGCCAGCTCTGTGTCCTTGCTGTCAAGACAGCTAATGGTATCCTGGGGTGCATTAGGAAGGATGTTGATGGTAGGTCAAGGAAGGTGATACTTCCACTCTGGTCAGCACTGTTGAGACACAACTAGAATGGTGTGTCCATTCCTGGGCTCTTTGTTATATTAAAGAAGTGGGCATACTGGAGGGAGTCCAAAGAAGGGCCAAGAATATGATGAAAGGACTGGAGAGCTGAGACTGATCAGCTTTGAGAAGAAAAAGCCCAGCGGGGAATTTATGCATGTATATAAATACCTGATGACAAGGTATATAATGATGCTGGAATCAGGCTCTTCTCAGCGGTGCCCAGTGACAGAGCAAGAGGCAATGGGAACAAGCTGATACACAGGAAATTCCTCTTAAACATAAGAAAAGCCTTTTTTTACACTGCTTGATCAAATACTAGAAGAGATTTCCCAGACATATTCAAAACCTGAGTAGACATGGTCCCAGCCACCCTGCCCCAGATAACCCTGCTCTGAGCAGGGTGTTGGGCTGTGTAACTTCCAGAGGTGATTCTAAACTCAGCAGTTATGTGTTTCCTTAAAGAAGAATTTTTCTCGCTTTAAAAAATTATCTCAAAATATAGAAGTAACTTGAAATCAGTTTAATTAAAAATAAATGTAAATCCTTTCTTGCCTATTCATCTTTTAATCCTCAGTAGGGAAAATTAATAACATTCTTGGGGCAGTTGTGTGTGTGTTGGTCATGTGGTCATCCCATGGCAATGTGAGTGTCGATATTGCCTATCTATGTTCAGCCAGTCCCTGCTAAAAGAAAACAATAGTTAGTCCTGTGAGACCTATAGCTTGAGTATTGCCTATATGTTATTATTATTGTATATAATAAGCACAGAAATATTTACTCTGTCACTACCCAACAACCCTACACAAGTACAAGGTATTTTTATGATTTTTGTTTGTTTGTTTGTTATTCTTGCAAGATGATGATTTCTCAGTAAAAATTAGAGGAATTGTGATAGGTTACTTTGTGTTAAAGGATTCATACAGAGAACAAGCACAGTTATCAATTTAATAGTAGTGATTTAATAGTAGTGCAGGAAAATCCTGGATTGCCTTTTTGTGATGTAACTTACATTTTAGACCTAAAACCACTGTTCCTCTCTCCCTTATCAACTCAAGACAGAAAAGATCATGCTTTGATTTCTTCTGTATGCAATCATCAGAACTAATTGGGGGGGAAGGGGGGGGGGGGGGCGGGAGGAGGGGGGGCGGTGTGTGTGTGGTGGTGGTGTGTGTGCTGTGAGAGGGCAGGGAGGATCTGACTCTTCAGTGTATCATATTTTTGTCCTGGAAAAGATTGCATTAGTGAAATTGGTCTGTAAATGCATCTTAGTTTAACTTAAGAATGTGTGTACAAAGAAAATAATACTTCGTGCCTCTGTTGCCAGCAGTATGAGGGCAATGGCAAAGTCTTCTCGTGCACGTGTAAGATTTATTAGTTCATTATTTTATGGCATGATACAGTTTGCATGATGCTTAATCGCAGTAGAGGAATCCTAGCAATATAATTTTGAGAGATGAAATTTCAGCACCAGAAAATACAAGCAACTTTATGGTCTTATATAATTAAATGCTTTCTTCTTTGTCTCTTAGAAATAGTAATAATAAAAACAGTCCAGTTAGGAAAACACTTAAAATAATGTTGTAGAATGACTTCAGTGTCAGCAAGATAGTGGAATGGATGACCTCTTATACTTTCTCCATCTCAATTATGGCTTCAGGTTTATAATTTCTGTACAGAGTCCTTTCATGGACCCTATTTTTCAGGTTTTCTCAATGAGTTTCTCTACAATAATGGAGCAGCTCCAGACACTTATGAATGGAAGAGAGAAAAACCTGGTGATATTCTATCACTTCAGAAAGCTAACTAGCTCATTTTTATATCTATCTATCTATCTATAGATATAGATATCTCAAAAAGCTGAATTCTTGTGCAAGAATGTGAACTACTTGCCTTTTGGTAAGCAAATTTATTGACAGGGTGTGAGGATAGGAGTTTTCCTTCAGAGTCCAGTTTGGGGTTGAAAACTTTTGTCTTAGGGCTTTGTTTTCATGCTAGAATCTATGACTGAAGAAAGCTATTTTCATAAAACCTGTTTATGATTTAGTAGCTCAGTCAGAAGTAAAATAGCCCTACTGACAGTGTTCTTATAGCATATCGCCACCTGAAACCTTTTGCATAGTATTTTATGTGCACTTTGGAAATATTTCCTTCAGAATACAGCATTTATTTTTTTTTTTGTGATTCATGAAATTTCCTTTTCCTTGCTTGAAAATAAATTTGAAAAATCTTCAGTTCGAATTCAAAATAAATAATTTCCATTCAAAGCACATTTTCATATATCTTGGAGGAAGGCAAACCATAGTTTCCTATCTTTCTCCATCGTACACATAATGAAAATGGAGCATTAAAAATTTAACAAAACATTGGTTTACTAATAAGAACCCTTTAATCTTTCCTCCTCCTCAAAAATAAAAATATCTGTAAATTCCATAGCAAAAAGACTATTTCAACAATAAAAAAATCCAATTACATATAGAAAGTTACATAGAAAATTAAATACTAGTAAAACATCTTTTTTTTTTTTTCCTTGTGAAGGCGACATCATTTGAATGTTCCAAATAAACAAAAAAAGTAAGCATTTTGAAAACTTCACAATTTAAGGTCTAAGGAATGGCAACACTAATTATTTAAAATAAGTCTGATTTTGTAACATAATCTAGTGACATCTGGCTTTTACAAACATTATCTTTGTAGAAATTCTCCCAATATATACTGGATAAGCTAAAACATTAGAAATAGAAATTTCAAACACTGCCTGTTGAGACATTATGTTTTGCAAATGAAGTACATTTTTTGCTGAAGAGTGTTCTTGACATTCTTATCAGACAGTGAGAGTAGGAGCCTAAACACTGTTTGCAGAGGTTCATTCATCTTTCTGCAGCTGTGTTCATTCTTACCTCTACAGCTTTCTTCTGAATAACTCGAAATATTAACTTCAGTATACCAACTCATCTGATTTGTTTCAATCAGAGTTTTCCATTATCCTGAGAATAGTGCCATGGAGATGCAGTACATCGGCACTGCAATTACAAAGAACTGCACAAGTTCCTGTAGTTTGAATTTCTTTTAAAATTCTTCAACATTTATTTCTTTCCAACTTAGCAGAAATACTTAGCTCAGAGAGACAATGGCATCATGAACATTGCCCCTGCTGTAATAACAATGGCACCAGTCTTCCTTTCTCAGCAAACTTATAATAATGGAAATTTTTAGTAATAAGAGGTTTGGCCAAGACAACAAAACTTTTGTTCACCGTCCAGCTCAACAAATATTTAGCGTTCTTTTAAAGCCAGGCCAACATTATCTATCCTAAGAACATAATATAAGTAGTCATAAGAAATTATATTATCCCAGTAGTTTAACTGCTACTTTCTTGATTCCTTGCTACTTTGATATCCTCCTGGGAGATTTCTTGTACAGTGAGGTAACCTCACAAAATTGTAATAAATAGCTGTTCGTTGATCTGTTTAGAAAGATGTTTTTAAATGCCCCCTTATGTCTTGTAGTTTAGGTACAGATAACCTATTTGCCTCAAGGTGAAGGGAATAATAAAAATATCACTCTTCTTATGTCTGGTTTAATGCAGAAAGCCTATTTTAGTAATAATACCAGTGCAACTCAAAACAGGAAAAGAAGGTTTGAAGAATAAAAAATATGATCAGACTTTCAGAAAGACAGCAGAGAATTGAATCTAGCTTTGCCTGCAGCAAATACCAATTATATTGGTTATGACTGCATTTTGCCTTGTGCTCCACTAGTGTTGTACCTTACAGATTAATAACATTACAGGAGGTCAGTGGAGAAGGGAAACTAGAACTCATCTTCGGAAATGATAATGATTAGAAATAATTAACGTGCATCTTTGCAACTACAATAGTTTACTTCCTAGAAGAATTCTGTTTCCTTGAAAAGAATCTATCTGAGAGGGAAGTCAGCAACATAAAACAGAATGTATTTTACAGCACCAGTTTCAGAGTCAGGAAGCATTGGTTCACAAGAAACATGAAAAACAGGTTCAATGCCAAAATAGAGGATAATAAGAAGTTCTCTTTCTCAGGTTCACATAATGAATGTTGTCCTATGAATATATACGTGCATGCATAATTGACCATGTAGAAATCTGGACAGTAAAAGACACTAAGAAAGGTGTGTTAGTTTTCTATGACATAAGCAGCAATGTACAGAATGTCAAATTTTCATGGAAACCATTGAAATTAATTTAAAGTCAATGTAACAAAGGCCCACAGAACTGGAAAAGGAAATGTAGCAATAAAACGGGTAAGTCTGAAAAGACAATCACAAAAGGCATGGCTAATAATGAATAAAATAGAACAGACAAAGCAGCTTAGCGTCTGTGTTACATGGAAGATTTTATTTCCTTAAGGGTGTAGATGCTGCTTACTGACAGCAAAAACGAAAAAAACTTAAAAGAATGGATTTGAGACAAGCATCCAAAGTAAAATATGTAATTTCTCATATATTATATGAGCAAAGTGGTAAAAGACACTATGATGTACTGCCAAAATCTGAGATGTCTGTAATAAAAACTAAACATGAAAAATGTCTGCAAAACTGTAAATGTTTTTCTGGGCTCTGTTGTTGAAAAATGTGATGTATGTCTTCCTAGAAATGAGCAGCAGCTAGCCACATTTTCTGCCCCCTACATGAAGCTATTCATTTGGACTGCAAGCAAAATATAGGAACGAAGTATTAGAATGTGTTAGACAGACTTTTAAGGAGAATTTAAAGTGAACAGCAATTTCTATTTTGCAGCCTTTGAACAATGTCTATTTTATACAGAAATGTCAACTGTAAGGAACACATTGATAGTTATTAGCAAAAAATATCTCAGACAACATCTTAAAACGTGATTTCGAGACTTAGAACAACATATGGAAACTGTGACCAGTTTTTGCCCCATTTGGACTTACTTTTGATAACATTTTAGAAAGGATTCAGATATTGTCTAGTATAGTTGAAGATTTGTAGCTGAATTTGCAAAAAATGTTCACCTGCAATAGTCAATAAATTAATTGGTAACTTTGCGTTGAACAAATAAAAGGTTTTAATGATGCTAAAATTGTGCCTTAGATTTCTTGGAATGGGCACAAAAAATTAGTTTACAGCTTTGACAGTTTTGGGCCCGATCTCTGTGCATTATTACCAGAGATGTAAAGTAGAAGTGATAATTACCCTGTCTTTTTACAAAATAGACATCTACTTATCCTGGAAAACAATTTGTTTATATAGAACAGTATATTGACCTCTATATCTTCCAAAAAAAAGGTTTTTAAAAATGAATAGTTCTGATTTCACGACTCCAATTATATGAAGAAAATACAGCTGCTCACTGAACAGTGAAAACAAATATATTAAGAAAGTATAGACTCAGATACTACAGTGCATCCATGCACTGAATGAAACAAGTTTCCCAAGAAAACTGTCCTCAATTTAGTAAAAATATAACACAAATTTTATAGATTATAAACAAACAAAACTCAAGGACATTGAAAGAGTATCTTCCAAAGGACTACTGCTTTTCATGTGGCAATGCAAATAATAGGATAACTACCCCCAGCTTGGGCAGTTTGTTCCAATCACCCTCATAGATAAAAGCAGAATAGATTTTTCTCATTTCAATTCCTGGTTTTCTTCCTATAAGTAGATTTTATTATGTCTTTCTTTCCTGGATAAGGGAGTCATTTAGTAACTTCTATTTTTACCCCATATGACAGTCCCTAGATACTGCTGGCAAATCGTGTCTTAATAATACATGATATTAAAAACAAAGTCTCTGTCATGATGTCCAAACACTGATAGACTTATTCAACCATTTATTTTGTCTGGTCCTTTGCAACTTAATTCTTTTACAATGTTTGTGATTTGTACAAAAAATGTCATTATAGTGACCTCAGATAGTTGTTGATGTGAAGTGTGCATTTTATGAAGTAGGTGTGGGTATTCTTAAAGTAATTCAAGCAACCTGAAGTAGTATCAGAGATACATAAGTCATACCAATTAGGTAAGTATATTTATGTATCTAACAGTAAATGACTTTAAAAATGCCATAACAGAAACAGTCTTGAGTGGCTGGCAGATTTCAATAGATTATTTTTCTTATATCTTGCAAATTTGAAGGTTTAGCTGCACAATATTTTTATTTAAGTTGAAGAAGATACACAGAACAGTGTATTCACTTCAGAAACTTGTAACAATAGAGACAGTACAATGACGACTCACTATCATAAAATAAAATAGTAGAATTGGATTGTCATTACATAAAATATCATGAGTAGTGAATGTCATTTGTAGTATGGAAACATATACCTCTGAAATTAACCAGACCCTTGCTTTTCATAAGGATCTCTGAAACTAGCAGTCTTGACATTCAGCTCTTTGCCATAGATTACTGAAGCATAAAATCAGTTTAATTGTTTTTATGTTCTAACTTCCCGCGAGTGAAATTAATTTCTTCCTCCATTTTTGCTGTTCACACTTTTCTTTGACAGTGTTCCTCAAAGACAGGTAAGCCAAGTCAAATTCTCTCATAAATTAGCTGTTCTTTCATCTGGAAATACTTCAGACAAAACGACAGTTTGCAATTATCACTGTTGAGTTACAACATTCTAGTCATTAGATTCTAGTTTCCATGTAAAGGCTAGTAAGGTTAAAAAGACATATGTCTCTTTACTTTACTAATTCAATGGTTTTTCTGGTGACTGGACTGACTTTCAATAGTTTATATTTTATGAAGAACAGAAGTGTAGAAATTTTCAATTAGATTATACTAACACCTTTAAAATTGCATTGTATTTAAGAGAGAACAAAACCCCTAGAACTAACCAACATGTACTTCAAATTCCAGTTTTATCATCTCTTTAACCTTTTATATTTAACATCTCAGACACTACGTAGCAGAGTCAGGGCCTTAAAAACTGGGTGACCACTACTATGTGCACATGGAAAGGGGGAGGAAAGAACACTGGATGATGCTGGTGGAATGAACAAGGACAATAGCATTAGCAATGAGTTTCAAACTCAACATCTTTGATTAAAACAAGTGTAACGTGATATCTGGCTTATAGTGTCCTGTACTTTCATATCTCTTATGTCACTTCACACAATTATTGGGCCTTCTGGGGTAGGACAAACTGGAAGGACTGTGATGTTCTTTGTATCCTGACATAAAATGAGGTACAGCTTCATTTCTTTCTGTTCATTTGTATGTTTGGCTTATAGTAAGTTAAATCCAGAACAATGTCAAAATTGCTAAATTATTTTCTTGTTAACATTTCTAAAAATTGAACTTCAGTCTGGGAAGTAGCTGTCTGTGTTGACTGAACAGACACCAAGGGTAACTATACATAAGCAACTTATGATTGAGAGATGAACCAACACACTGTGTTTCCTCCTCTCCCTCTAAGCTAGCAATTTTTTGTCCTGTTAAACCACTGGAACAACATGTGACAGGACAGATATCTCCCAGTTGAGATCCTATAACATAAATTAAATTAGGAATTTTCATGGGGAAGGGAGACCTTTAAAATTTGCCCCTGAGTTAGTTTTAGTTACTGGACACTGAACTAAGGATTAATCAAAGACCTTTGCTGTAGTAAAATCCCCATCCACAGGTGGAATCAGTTCCAGGTTACGTATCTACTGAGTGGTAGATAAATAGTGTTTCTTCGTTCCAATGCTAGGATGTCTTTCCTTTTCTTCACCAATGCAGGGATGGGCCTTTTGTGTTTTGAGTTCTTTCTGATTCACTAGCCTGCTTGTGGGGAAAAAAAAGGAAAAAAAAAAAAAAAGAAAATGAAATTAATTTTAAGTAGCATTAACTATATATTGTGAATTTTTTTAGGTGGTTTTATGAAGCCATGTGAGAGAAATTATTCTGGAACCCATTTTTTGTAATAATTATCAGACAAAATGAAAGGCTTAAGGAAACCTAATAGAGCATAGTTGTTTAAATGTTGCATTCACTATTAAGAGACTGAAATCCTTGGAACAATAAAGCTGGGGAACACAGCAAGGAGGCATTGGCTCACCTGTTAAAAGGCTGGTATCTCAAAGTAAGGTGACTTTTTCATAGCTGATACACAACGTAAGAGAACAGACATGATGGATGTTTAATACTTGCAACAGCTAGGTATTTCCTGGAAAAAAGTCCAGAAATGAAAGTGGTTAGAAATGGTAACATTAACAAGTTTCATATTAATCATTAGAACATTATTTATATATTATTTTCTACTACAACTTTAATACTGTATGCTTGCTGCTTTTGCATTTTTCATTGCAGCTCCTGCTACATCTACACATGAAGTTTTGTTTACTCTCAAACTGCCCAAAATGTCTCAAACAACTTCTATCAGTATTCAATAGCTCTCTGAAAATTTGGCCTCAAAACTGGTTTTGGGATTTTTAGATATATTGGACCAATACTCAATCCCCAAATCTGGAACTCTGCCACATGCTGATGGACTACCTTGAACTAACATTTGAACCTTAAGAGGAGATGTCTCACACTTGAGAAACATGAACAGGAAAGAAAGCAATAAACAAAAGCATGTATAATTAGCAGTTTTCCTACTTAATCTATAACTTGCATATACTGAAACTTTGTACTTCACTTCTAAGCATTTCTGAGCTGTGTTTTGTTTTGTTTGTTTGTTTGTTTGTTTGTTTGTTTAAATGTGTATCTGGTTTGTTCTGTTTTTCAAAAATATTTGTGAGAATGATCAGTTGAGATAGATGGAAAATGAATAATGAACATTAGAATATAGCCTGACCTCTTGATGGGTTTAGTGTGTGGAAAGATACAGATAAAATTATAATGACAATTTATTGGTTGTTTTCGATTTGTTTATTTTTATTTTGTTGTTGAGCCTAAATCTAGACACAGCTCAGTCAAAGATTTCTCTGCCTGAACAGAGTTATTGTCTTCCTTTGAAACATACTCCCTCTAATGCCTAAATAATTTTCCTGATAGATCATGGCCAGTTCAGAACTTCTGGAGGTACAGACAGGAGTTTAAACATTTCTGGAACAGCTTTCAAAGCCCATTGTCTGTTTTATGAAAATGCTTTTGTTCTTTCTGCAGACTGAATCCATGTTTGTACCCGAGACTAACCAGGGGTCCTAAGGGAACAGTGAAATCTGAAATAATTTGAGTTCTTTTATTCTTCCTGGAGCAGTGGTGTGCTGATGCAGGTAAAGCTCAAGACTGAAGCTGAATGAACCATTGTCCATGACTGGATAAAATCACAGTTTATGAAATAGCCTGTCAGTATACAAAATGAATGGAAGGAGTCATAGTCCACCTAACCTTTTTTGAAAGTAATACATGAGAGAGAGAAATTTACAGAGATGTTGAGTTTAATTTTATTCTGTGAGATTTGTCACCATTGCCTATCATTCATTTAAAACAGTTGTTTGAAATAGTAACACTCCTTTAGGACACCAGCATGGTTGAAAACAATCAGTTTTTCCCCGATATGCATGGCTATTTATCGTTATTACAAGGGGAAAACACATGAAAGGCTGATATGGCTAGAAGAATTTTCACTTACTAATATACATTAAGAAAGTTCAGGTTTAAAAAAGGAAACATAAAGGGATGACAAGGTTCAAAAGAAGAAAAGGGGGAAAAAAATAAGAGAAAAAGAAAGTAGTAACAGCACATGAGCACCTAGGCTGGACACTGATCAGAAAAGTGGCTTAGAATTATCTCCATGTTTAAAGGGGCTTTGTACGCTGAGGCTCACTTCTCTTTAAAAGCAAACAGGTTCTTATTATCAATATTGGGATAATAGATTTGAGTAAAATAAATAAAAAATCCACAGGCACCTTGATGATTAAAGCCATAAAGTTTCATAATGTTAAGTGTCGATTTTTTTTTCAAATTAGGACTTTAAAAGGTGTATATACAATCTTAAAAAATGAATGGTGTTTTATGTAAAGATCTGAATGTACATCAAAATATAAAACAAAACACCTGCAAAATAAAAGAACCTTAACTCTCCTTTATTTAACCACTAAATAAATAGCGTTAATAGAATAAAAACTTATTTTTATTGTTTTCTATTCTGAAGGATGTTTATATTGTATCTTCATGGCCACAGGAAAAAAAAAAAAAAACACCACTGATTTACAATAATTAGCTCATTCATAAATTCTTAAAACTATTTCACAGAACAATGATTTTTAGTTTAAAATTCAAGAATATACAGGACTTTATTTAAAAATGGTCCTGAGTGTGAGTAGGAAATTCAGATACACAATTTTCTTTTTGATGTCTAAAGTGAGAAGCTAGTATCTGTGGACAACCTGAGACCTCTCAAATTAACTAAAACTGATGAAATTCTACTTTGTGTATGATTCAAAGGTAAGCTGCATCAATAATGTCCTGAGTACATCCAGAAACCTCATGTGAAGAGGGATTAAAAGAACAAATTATCTGAGTTAGTAGAGTTACACGGTTACTCTTCGATGACTTCATACAGTCAATTTTCATTCTTCAAAACATCTATTCAGCTCTTGGAAGTTTCTCTGAATTATGCAATTCAAAATATCAGATACCCTAAGAATGGAGTAACTCCACAAAATGCTATAAAAATGTGCAAAATCCTCAACCTGAGTAAGGAATAGAATTACATTTTTAATAAAAAATATAACAAATGTAATACCAAAAATATGTTTTACAGGAAGATGTCTTTCTCTCTCCGATTTAAGGACATAAAATGGTAAAACAGTATTAGAATGTCTGTTTTTTTCATACAGTGATAGAATGGATTGAGTTGGAAGGGACCTTCAAAGATCATCTAGTATAAACCATTTGCCATAGGCGGGGATGTCTTTTCACGATATTGGTTACCCAAAGTCCAATCCAACCTGACTTTGAACACTTCCAATGATGCAAAACCCGTTCCAGTGACTCTCCACCCTCATTGTAAAATATTTCTTCCTATGACCAATTCAAATCTACCTTTTTCACTTTAAATCCATTGCTTCTTGATCTGTCTTTTCAGGCTTTGGTAAAGTTTCTCTCCATCTTTCCATACAGCCTCTTTACATATGAAAGGATGCAATAGGATCTCCCTGGAGCCCTCTCTTCTTCAGGCTGCACAACCATAACTCTCCCATGTTCTATGCTCTAGACCTCTCTCCATTATATTCATGGCCATGCTCTAACAAGTCTATCTCTTTGTTTTGCTAGGGACCACAAAGCTGGACACAGTATTCTTTGTGGAGCCTTATGACAGTGGAGTTGAGAGGTGGAGAATCATCTTCTTCAGCCTGCTGGCCACTCTTCTGTTTATGAAGCCCAGGATACAATTGGCTTTGTAGGCTACAAGCCTGTGTTGTAGGCTCATGTCCACTTTTTCATCCACCAATATCATTAAGTCCTTCTCCACAGGGCTGCTCTTAATCCATTCATCTCCCAGTCTGTATTGACATTACATATTGACCCAGCCCGGGTGCACGTCCTTGCACTTGGCCTTGTTGAACTCCATGAGGTTCACACAGACCCACTCCTCAAGCCTATCAAGGTCCCTTTAGATGACATCCCTTCCCTCTAGCGAATCAGCTGTACCACTCGGCTTGGTGTCATTAATGTTTTCCTCATAGAAAAAACAAAACAAACCAGAACAAATAAAACATGCAAACCTGCCCCCATTTATTTTTATTTAGTCAGAACAAATGATCGGTTTGGAGCACTACATCTTGGTTCAGCTATAGTACTTCCCATTCTTTCCTCTTGAGGCCCTTGTAAAGCTGTGGCTTCTGCCTTCAACGCACCAGTGTAGTGCTTTGACCTGAAGTCCCTCCTGGGCAACTTGCATAGGCTAGAAGGTCCTGTATGGACTTTCCAGAGTGTAAATATATTTGGCTTTTCAACCTTCTCAAAGTTCACATATGCAGTATATGATTATGAGGAAATCTAATATTCTGCCAAGACATTTGTGCTATTTTTTTTTTTTCCTCCATTGCCCTTTTGGGTCTTGAGTCTCTATTTTGGATGCTTACCTTCTGATTTTTTTGCCAGGCCACACCTCACGCACACAGACAGACAGACAGACAGACAGACAGACATACACATGCCCCCTTTTTCCCCTCTTCCATAGAGTTTGTTTTCAGAACATAGCGCCACTGTCTCCCAGAAGCCTCAGCTGATACCTGGCCAGTCCATGCAGCCCAGGGTTTCCAGAGCTTGCTGGTGTGGTACATATCACCCAAATACCTGTTTGAGCAACAGATATTCGGGAAGTAAAAATGAATGAAGTTTTGCCTCTAGCTTGCTAATGAGTTGGCCAAAGTAAGCACTCTGAAGCCAAACTGAGGTTTGCTGAGTAATGATTCCTGTTGCCACTTCCTTTTTCAGGAATAAAATCACAACTGAAACCTTACAAATTTCTACCTCAGGGAAGTGCAGTTTTTCTGAGTGTTTGTTTGTTTTACTGCTTCTTACAATACAGGTGTCCTACACAGACAAGTAACTCCATGAGTTTGTTTTTATTTCTTCTATGAACAAGGCTAGAAACATCACTTTTTTGCTGGCGAACAAATGTAGCAACCCCACTGTGTTGGTCCCAGGAAAGGTAGGTACAGCAAACACAGAAAGGAAAGGCTGTAAACTGAGTCACAGAAAAAAGGAGTAAGTTTCACCTCCCCTACAATAAGGCTGCAGAAATTAAAAAAAAAAAAATCAAGGAGGGTTCTACCTGAATCAAGGTATTAGTGCAACCAAAAGCAGCTGAATCAGACTTCAGATAAATGGGGTGACACATATGCAAGTGTACGTCTAGGGCCTCACCTTTAAATGAATAGAGAAAGTCAGTACACGTTTGTTTTTTGTTTTGTTTTGTTTTGTTTTTTTACTCTAAACACATTGCTAAGCCTTTATAATTTAATCCTATGACTTACATTATGAATGCAAGTTTATAATTTTTGGTATTATTTGGCCTTTTATTCCACTTCATCACCATAGTCACCTTAATTTATCCTCCATTTCTCTCTTAATGAACTGTTAGTCAGTTTTGAGTTTTTACTTTGCTGCTGCTTTCTCTTACCTGTGTTGCAACCAAAAAATATTCCAATGTTCACGTGAATTTTTCACAGTTAACCTGAAAACAGACTGTTCATCTCAAAGGCAAAGACAGAGACGCTGTCAGAATTATGACCTTTTTAACATATTACTAGAATACTCCATTCTGCAGCTAATCTCTATTTTAGCAAGAGGTCTGACAGCATGTTTTCTGTATGAGAAGTGTGTAAATGCTGCCATCTTTATGGTTCTTAGGAGCGTTTTGGCTTTCTTCTCATCCTGGATCAATCCACCGTCTCCTTCCTGTATTCAGGATACTTTTAGTATGCATGTTTTGTGAAAGCAGCTCTGCTTCAGGCTTGTCAGTGAAATCCTTGTCTTTCACTTGCAGCTAACAGCCTGATTTGTTGTTCATCGAAGAGTCACGTCCCCACTCACTGCAGAGGGATGGCTTTGACTCCATCAGAAGTTGTCTTCTCTGTCTCCACTGACCTTGGTCTTAGGGCCCCTGTCTCTGTACCCTGGGGTAATGCTGGCTGAAATAGATATAGCACCATCCTGCCAACTCATATGTCCCTTAAGACCTCACCCTGCTTTCTTCAGTATTTCTTTGAATTTTATCTCCTCTCCTAATCACAAGTATGTCATGAATTAACATATATGTACAATGCAGTTGAGTTCTCCAAAACCTAATTCTTTCACACCACCATTAATATTCCTCCTCCGTCCCTCCTACCTCCTTCCTGTCACTTCTTATCAGGTGGGTTATGTTGGTCATGTTACCGAAATCTCGGAATGAAAAACTTATCGACACCAATGTGATGTAGATAAGCAGACACTTCTTTATTGACGGCCGGGTGCGTGAGCGAGTCCTCTCACGATCAACGCATGCCAGGTCTCAAAATCAGACACCATATATAGAACTTATTCATACATATTCGTTAAGTATTCATGCATAACCATGATATTTCCCATAAATCATTAACATATTCTCCTCCTATGTCCGATTCTGCACAGTAGAGCTTAGAAAGGTCTAGAAATGGGTCTGGGGTACAATTTGGGTAGTCGGTATATGAGTCGGTGGTCGCGATCTCCCCCTGCCGGAATTACCTTTTACTAAAGTTCACGGTTTCTTGGCAGGCAACTACAAGCTGTTCCAGTCGACTCTCCCCAGTTTCCATTAATCTCATATTCTGACATTTCAATACACCTCTACATACAGAAGACTGGTCAAATACAAAGGAACCTTTCAAACCCTAAAGTTATTACCTAAGTTTTAACAATGGTTCTAGCCCCTTCTTCTAGCCTTGGTACAGGATGTACAGAAGATCTCATAACAGCTTTTACTGTGCAGCTATAAGTTTCATTTAAAATATTTCTTATCCTTCTATATTTTAATTTTATAAAATGATTTTATAAAATCAATTAATAAATCAAATAAAGTCAATCAATCTTAACTTATTAACAAATCGATAACAGTCATGTCCTGTAGTTAACAGCAGGTGTGAGCACTAGAGAATTCGGCAGGACACTGTCCATTTATACAAAATTCATCCTGTGGCATGGAATGGAACATGTGCAGTCAAGGAGAGACAGAAAGGAGAGACATGGGCCTGAATCATCTTGTGATTTGCAGGTGCTGATTAGGAATAATAATCCTAAATTCTTCATGTTACCTGTCCATTCCCAGTCACTGGTGCACTGAAGAAATGGCGTACCTAATTACCATGGAAGTCTCTTTGGTGTCCTCAGCTGGCTTCTGGTCTTCAAGCAGACATTCCACTTCCCTCTAATGTGTGCATAAAAAAGAAAGATGCAACCTCCATGTCTTACCTTGTAATAATGACTGCCCTATGGGATAAAAAATACACAGCTGGTGCTTCAGTACTTTTGAACTTTAGCAGGTTGTGAAGTATCATTCAAATGCTGCATCTGCCTTCTAGCTTTACAAAGGCCAAACCTTCTTAATAGAAAAGACCAGTCTTGGTCCTACTGCTACAGTTACTTTTTAGCTACATTCTTAACCTTTCCCAGGTTAAGTCTTTCCATTCAGGAGCTTTCAGGCTTATTTCTCTGAATTAGATCTTAATGTCACTTTTGAGTTCAACATTCTTTAAGTGTGCCTTGATTTTTATCCACTGAATTCTCAGCACTCTACTTATTCTTTCAGTTTTATTTTTACAGATGAAGGTAGTGAATAAATCATGGATTTACCTAGAATATTAAAACTACATTCTAAATCTTTGTGTTAAATTACTTCCAATGTGCATGTTTATACTAAATGTGTACTTATCTCCATAAAGAACTGCAAGACAAACAACCCAATGATTTCAGTTCCAGTACTTTAACGTACTCCTTAATACATAGCAAAAAGAGCCCTTTATCTTTCAAATAGTTTCAAAAGAATTGGTTTTATTTTTGTAATATTCCTTCATGCCAGACAATTCCAGCTGCCTCTTCTTCACATTAATAGCCGAGCTTCCCCACCTCCTATGCTAAAGCAATCTGCTTGAGAATTGGCCATCACATACGGCAATTTCCTCTGAACAGGTCCAAACTTTCCATAGAAACTAGAGCATAACACCTAGCAAAGAGTAAATTGCTGACAAAATACAGACAAGAAATAGCTGTGGGAATATATAAAGAACATACTGGCAGAGTACAAAGTGTTTTCAAGGAATGGAAAGTCTACCCATAATGCTAGATAGTATGCCCAAGTCTCTTCCTTAAAAAGCTTACATTTTAGTATCACATTTTGTGTATTTTCATACTCAAATTCAAATGGGTGTGCTATAAAAAGGAAAAAAACCCACACCATATTACAGGAGGAAACAACTGAGGAATAGTTTTTAAGCATGGATTTCTCTCTGCAGATTACCTTTGGGCTGAAGCTGACAGTTTCAGTGAAAGAAGTCAAGTGTCTAATATACTTCTGCTCCCAGCACGCTTTTTGACATTAACTTAAAAGGAATATAAATAAATGTAAAACCAAAGAGAAAAAATTATAATAGAATATCTGATTTACTTTTACATCATTCTGGGCAGACACCAGTTTAATTCTGTTATTGTCAATACATCTAGAATTGGACAAAAATGGACTCATGAAGTGTTGAATCTGGTCTCTCAAAACATATTACATAAGAATTACGCAACTAGAAAGAAGCATTTTCTCTTTTAAAACAATGATTTATGTGGATTTTTCTTTATACGTTCATAGGTCTTTTGAAGAGCAGTTACTACAAGATGGTCTCTCTTCACCATCAAATGTATTTGACCTTCAGTTTTGTACACTGTTGAAGGTACTGAACTATCTTATACTTTGATATAAAAACAAGTTTGATTTAGTTCCTAGTGTTCACTGAGATTAAAGGTCTTCATATATAGGTACATGGCATTGTAGAATTAGTTACTTCCATAAACACATACACAGATAACAATAATTCACAATAGACTTTTAACATTTATTGAAAAAATGTTTCCAGAAAACAGTCTGGTGTGTTTGTGAGTTGGACAGAAGAGATTCTCCAAACAGTCTAACAGCCAAGAAATCTGTCAGCTTATCAGTGGTTTTAGTGCCCAAGACCAAAGAGAAGGACTGTAGCAACAGGGATTCTGATTTTCAATTGCAGTGACCATTTTCTTACCCTTTAGGAAACAATATTCATAGCAGGACAGAGGATTGTACCTTCTTACACCTTAACAGTCACAGTTTACACTTCTCTGTGCCAAATAATTTGTGAAGAAAAATTCAATGGCTGTTTCAGTTAGACAGGCAGGAGCTGTGGCATGATGGGGTTAGTACCCGCCACTGGTATTCTGGTGGAGCTCTCTTCCCCACAAAACTCTGTCAAGAGGTGGAGATTACGGCTAGGCCCCAGACAAACTGCTAGCTCACGTGGGAAAAATAATAACTGTAAGAAGGAGTTGAAGTCACCATGGATAACCAGCTGAAGAGAACTCATACTGTAATGTTACTACATGAAAAACAAACAAACAAACAAACAAAAAACCCAAAACCCCCAAACAACAACAAAAAACCCCCAAAACAGGGTCTTTGACTGTTTAAAATGGGATATTGGCAAATGTAGTCTTCCTACCCCTTCTTCATGTATATGGGATCTCTGGCAGTTAAGGTCCCACTCTGGTGTCTCTATTGAAAACTTGCAATTTCAAATTTATTCTTCTGGAAATTAGCAACATATTTTGTATATAACTGATTTGGTTATTAAGCACTACATCTGTAGTTTAAGTAGTTTAGCCATTCTAATAGCCAATAAAGAATTTCTTCCACACACAGAATGTTTCCTTCTAGTAAAAATGGTAGAAAAATTACACTAGTAGAAATTTCTGCAAGTCTTTTTTTCCCATTTTGGTCTAAAAGGGAGGTTGGGGAAACTTGTTAGTACCAAGTGGAATGGTGACAAAAATTACAGCTGCTCGTCACTAATAGGACTTGAACTTCAAATTTAACTGAATAGGGGACTACAGATGTGTCACATCCCTAGCTCTTGTTAACAGAGGATATGCCTAGTAGTAGGCATAGTTACTGGAAGAAAAGCAGCTACAGTGGATCGTCAGTAATATTATCCAGGTAATAAACAAACCTTTAATTTTTAACCTTAATTTGGAAATAAACTATTACATTAGATGATATCCATCAAACTCAGGTTTGCTTTAATTTGAAGACAAAATTATAAAGCAATTTAAAAGGCCAGTTAAAGATCTGGAAGGCAATCCCATGAAGATTAAAAGCAGAATTCACCACTGAAGTCAATATATCTGCACCCAGCTGTAGCATCAATTTTCACTTGCTGGAGAGAAACAAAACAATTCTATTTTCAGGTTGGACAGTCAAAATTGTTGAGTAGTCAATTTCTTCTGTCTTCTCTTATCCTCACTCAGATCTTGTAAATGCTTTTTAAAAACATAACATCTATTTCAGCTTTCTGCCTGCAGTGTATAACAGAAATTATCTTTCAAACACTCCATATTCTTGTCTGCAGAATAGTTTTCCTACACTAAGCATTCACCCAACTCTTAATGAAAAATGCTGGGTTTACATCTCACAAAGCTTTTAAGATTTACAATAAAGCTTCACAACACAGGACTGAGAAGGTTTCCAGGCAAAGAAGCCTTGGTGCGTGCTGTGTACTAATCAGTGTGCTG
Organism: Falco naumanni; assembly: GCF_017639655.2. Lineage (NCBI taxonomy): Eukaryota > Metazoa > Chordata > Aves > Falconiformes > Falconidae > Falco > Falco naumanni. The sequence continues at coordinate 16,415,280 of NC_054080.1, read as the reverse complement.
TGCAACTGTTAAGCCATGCTATCACAGGTTGCTAAGCCCAAGGTGTAGAGCTCTGTTCAAATACTGATTATTTGGTTTTAAAAGGCAAAGCTGTCATTTTATACAGCAACAGAGTAAAATATTATTTTTGTGTTATCAACAAGAACATATCACTGGTAAAACGAGATCAAATATGAAATTACATTTGCAAAACTTATTAAATTCTTCAAGTAAAGCTGTATGAGTCTTAATCAAATGACTTGCTAAGCAATAAGGTAAAAGTGATTCAGACTTTTAAGAAAGAAGTAGCTTTGAAAGCTATTGCTTCCTTTTGATGCTGCTTTAGTAACGTTCTTGTAAATCTCTACTGAATGTGTGTAAACAGCAGCAGTACCTTAAGCTCTAATTATCAGACAGATGCACACTCAGTATACAGCCACAGCCCCTTGCTACTAAAATAATAGAAACATATGTAACACCTCACATTATTGCCCTCATTCCTTACATACTGTAGCTCATTTGCAAAATAAAGTACTTTGGGGTGAAATCTTTGAATAAAACAGGGAGTGGGGAATTGTTACTTCACAGAATTGTCTGTGGATTTCCAATAGCACTTAATACTCTTTACTGTCAGTTGCTTGTTGTAACACAAAGAGTTTTAGTGAATGCAATCAGATTCTTACTCAACTACAGCAGCTACCCAACCCTTTTAATCCTTTTACTTCTGACTTCTAAAAAGTATACATTATTTGATACCAACTCTTCCCCTTTCAGTAAAGCCTTGCTTCTGAATCATGTTTCTAACTGAGCTGATAAGGAATAATGAAATTAAGTAAGCAGAGTTACCTTTACTGTGCTGCTTAGTATTTGACACCTACCCTCCTCTTTTGTTACTTTTCCCTCACTCCTTACCTTTCACTCATGACCTTCCCCCACTTCTTTTCCCTGGCTTCCCCCTTACACAAACCTGTTTAGCAGATCCTTTTATTTCTCAAACTCAGAATGAAACTGGCATTTGCACATTCCCTTGGTTTGATTTTTAAACACTATCTGAAGTAGGGTTATGGAAATATGAGAGCTAAACTGGATGAACATGTTTAAAATAAACATAAGGTGCACAATACTTGTCCTTTCCAGAAGACTCACTTCCCTTAATGAAATTGCTGTAGTTCACTGCAGCACAATCACCTTCAATAAATCTTTTAGCAAAATGAAGCTTTGTACTTTCATGTAAGAATAACTACAATAAGATTTAAATAAATGTTAATGCAACATCTTTAGGTCAGTTCAATTATAGTCGCTCTATCTTATCCCATCCCACATATCTGCAGGCAAAATATACTTCCAGCCTTGTTGTCATAGTTCAGAATCTGTAGCCCACAGGTATACTCCTTCTTTTACTAATTTATTACACCTGAAAATCACATCCATTTTTCAGCATGTAAATTATGATATTCAGGATGTATCATTATGATAGGTGACATTCTGAAAAGTTCCATTTGTTCTTCAGTGAGAGGCTTAGTCATGCCAAACACAAGCTTTCTTAAAACTGAAATATTTGGGCTTAAAAATATGAAAAAAAAAAAAAAGAAAAAAAGAAAAAAAAAAGGAAAAAGTCTAGTCATACAAACCGACTATTTTTGCCCTTTTCAAATTTGACAGTTTTTTCTTTCTTTACTAGAAATAAACTACTTCAGCACAAAACAAGTGTGATTTCTCCAATTTATTTATTTTCACAGAAAGTTAGATACAAAGATATTGAAAGCAGCCAGACTTTTCTCATGATCCATCTCATCTAATTATTTTCTGTAACTTTTTATTTGTTACAGTTTTATTTTAATTCTGCATCTTCCCCCAATAATTTAACAATTAAAAAAAATAACAAAATCGTACTTTTCAAAGTAAATTTTGACATTCCTCTTCAGATCTCCTCATCAGCAAACATCTTCATCACAGCAAGGGAGAACTCGATGGTGAACAGGGCTAAATATCTGAAAGGAAATATAGTCATTTTAGTAATAATAGTAAATCATATTTCATAATTTAGTATTCAAAGCATGTTACAGATATTAATTAACCCTACCATCCCTCCTGTGATGTTATTAAAATGCTTTTACATAGGAAAAATCACATAATTCATTAACCCAAAATCATGTAAAACTCAGTGCTGGAGTCAGCATTGTAATTCCTGAGTACCCTCACTGCTTATCCTTTACTCTTGTTCCACAATAGCCTCTATTTGACAAATTGCTGCATAATTGGAGGGGTACTAAATTTCCAGTCATTTACTTTCGAATGGGGTCATAAAAATTTAAACATTTCTTTTTTCCTTATAAATCCTAACTTCACATTTACTTTTTGCTTTATGAGTAGCAAGTTTCTAAATTCCCTAGAGTTCCCTGTAATATCCCTAAAGGAGGAAGTGACAGAGAGAACTGCAGCTGTTAAGCAATTAATTAGGTACAACAAAGTTTGATCTTTTTAGTTCTGTTCCCTTAACTCTGGTTTACTTCTGTCTCCACCTATACTTAAAGCAAAAGCTTGTATGATACTAATCAGGATATTCCACATGGTTGTGCACAGCTTAGAGATGAAATGTCAAAAAAAAAAAAGGAATATCCCTCTGGCTCAGTAATTGACCTTAATGTTAGTTGAATTAATAGCAACACATGGTGAAAAAAATTAGTCCCAGAAGAACTAGCACTGCAGTGAAAGCCAGTAAGATCTACTTCAGCCTGCAAAAAAAGTAATTTTACAGACCTCAGGAAAAGGTGTATCCAAATTCAGTAGCCTGAAATCAGATTGAAATCACATGTGTATAGACAGAAAATTATTTTAATTAGCAAGCTAGTCACTAGAAATTAATTGTAAGAGCAATACCAACAATGCTTCAAACCTGTGATTATTTTTTTTTTGCTTTTTAACGCAACAGATACTCTAATGACATAGTTTGTTTTCATATCAAATTTTCATGCTAAATATTCTTAAAAGACTCTCCTGAATAACATATACCAACTAATAACCAATTTGTAAAAAGATGATATTCAAATCCAATTCAAATTTTTGCTAGAAAATCTTTCTAATGAGCACAGAAATGAGTAGCATCAACCATGAGGAGAGAAATCAGTCTCCCCTATCCTCCCCCAAACATCTGTATTTTCTATGGAGTTGTGAAGATTGACAAGTTTTTGGCATTTCTGGGTCAACCTCAGTTCATATGGTCCTTATTTTTACCTATTGCTGTCTTTATCGGGAGTCTCCTTGTCTTTCTGCATACTTCACTGTGAAATAGTAATGTCAGATTGAGTTTTGCCCCTGCCTCACTGTGGCCCTGATATGGCGACAACTTGTCATTCAAGAGCCTGATAAGCAGCCCGTGGCCTCCTGACCCTGCCTGATGCTATACTGATGACTCCATGGTGGGTGCTTCATGGGGGAACAGCTCTAAAGATTTTGCCCCATCATGGGTACATCAGGATTTCCCACCAGCCAGAGCTGCTATGTAGCTGGGCAGACCTGAAGTCAACTGACCCATCACTTCCAGACACGGGATTTGCTTTCCCACATGTGCCACTTAAAGCTTGAAATTCCATTTCATTCTATGCTGTGGTTATCTATCAAACCCATTTTTTAGGTATGGTAAGATCCTCCAAGAACACGTGCAGAAAGCATCTTCCTCTTCTGATGTGTTTTAGGTTGGTTTTTTGTTTTTGTTTTTTTTTTACTTGGAACTTTTGTTTCGATGCAAAGACTTACTTGTTGTCTGAAGTTTATTAGGCACTTAAAAAAACAGATAGATTTCCAATATATATTTTATGTGCTGGGGTTTTTTTATGTGTGTCTATATATATATTCTATGAACGTTTTCAGAATCTTTTCTGCAGTATTCCCTATGTATAACTTTCCTTTGAAGGGAGACTCCATGGCAGCACAGTTAAAACACCTCTACTTTAGGTAAAACATCTAATTGCTCCACAGTTGTCAATGGCAACAACAATTTTGATGTAGTCACTCAAAAATGTAAACAATTTTCTGTGAAAAACGTTAAACAATTCTCTTTGTTTTTCACTGATATTTTTGTCCACAATATAAAAAAAATTCTTTCAGGTTGCACTGCTATTAGTTTTCTTCTTCTCATCCACAAATAAAATTGGTTTTGAGGGATACATGAATATCTTTTTTTCTGAGAGAGTCACATTGGAATAAATTAATATTCTCTGAAAAGCTGTCTTCCTTTGGTCATCTTCTTTCAAAAACATATAACAATAAAAGTACTTCAGTGACAACTTTTTCCCCATCACTTGATATTTTTGCCTGCTAAAAAGTTTTTCTTATACTTAATGAGAAATTTTAGAACAAATGCAACTATTTTAAAAATAAATTTTCTGAGAATTAAAAATACATGTTGCTGATTAATAACATCATGAACTTAACATACAAAAGGAGAAAAGGAAAAAAAAAAGTCTGGTCCCAAGTTACAGAGACTCCAGCAACCAGAGTCAAGGGAAGGGGAAGGGGAAGGGGAAGGGGAAGGGGAAGGGGAAGGGGAAGGGGAAGGGGAAGGGGAAGGGGAAGGGGAAGGGGAAGGGGAAGGGGAAGGGAATGCATAGCATACATATAGTTACAATATACAATAAAACAATGAAACGTGTATATATATACATACACAGAAGTACATATAAAGACTTCTGAAGTTTTACAAATCCAGTGTCCCCAAAACCATCAGACAACAACAAAAAATGCTACACCATTATGTTTCACATCAGCTTTGCAAGAGGTTTTTTGACAATATAGTTTTTCACTCATTATTAGGCTCCACACATCTAGATCCAACCTTCTCTCCCATCTAAAACACAAAATTGATTCATCTCCCATTCAGGCAAATTAAATAATGCAAAATCTTTGATAGAGGGCAATCTGTTTTTACACAGAGAACTACCTTTTAAAATTATTTTTTCCCAAGAGACAAATGGTCTGTTTGACAGAAGAATTTGTTTGGGTCAGGTCTGATAGAAAATGAAGTTCTTTTAAAAATTAAAAACTATGTTTTATATGTCAATACATACAGGCCTAAGCTTAAAATTGATAGTCATAACAGTAACAAAAGAGTAAAAAAATTGAAAACACAGAGAAATAACTTGGTAGTATCATACCATGAAGAGGAGCAGAAAGCTTAAAAGAAAAACATAAGCAGAATATAAAGGCAAGACTTCTATTAGTTATGTGTTCAAAACAGTGGTGGCAATGCAGCAACTGAATATTTCTGATGTTTATGTTTGTTCACTACTAAGGCAAGAAAAGCAGATATATCATCTTCAAAGACACATTCACAGGATTCATCTTGTAAGTCCCTACTAAATATTAAGAAAAGCAGTGTTCTAAAAGAAAAGGTGACATTTCATTTGAAAAAGTGTAAGTAGTTTACTGTCATCAACAGCAATGAATCAATGAAATACTTCCATTGATTTAAATAGGCAAATAAGCATGCTTGCTGAGCATTAATACTGAAAAAGCTTAATAATTGTATGATTTTCTATATTTTTGAAAAGCATGTAACAGGCTTCTGTTTTCTTTGGCTTTTCATATTAATTCCAGAAGGATCAGGTTAAAGGATAGGACAAGTTTAAAAACAATTATCCATAGTTTAATGTCTATAGTGCTAAGGGATGCTTAGAAGCACAGCCACCTGCTCCAGACACTCCCCCTGCCCGGGTTGCAGGACACAGCTGCCACTTTCCCAGATGCAGGTTCAACCAGGCTCAAAGCTGCACATGTAGCCCAGAGACACACACACAAGGGACACTGACACAGCTGATCACACAGGCTGACACAAACAAGTCACTGCCTTCAGCAGCACCCAGGCACAGGACTCACACAACACACAAGCACAGACAGCCATGTCCCCTCCTCCCATAGTTTCTTAATAGCCCATCAACTAGCGTGAGCAGCAAGGTTTGTTTCTTGTCATTGTCTCCATACTTGTTTTGTCAGGCCTGTTTCTCCACATGCTTTGTTTCTGGTTTCTGGTTTTTGCCCTCATTTTCCCGATTGTCAGTGTCCCCTATCGGATAACTTGTTGAAATAAACATCCTCAGACTCTCTCACACCATCATCATTAAATGTGACTGACCAGGCTTGATTCTCATCACAACCTCCTTCATCATTTGTCTGTCTGGTTTGTGTCCCTGTATGTTCTTTCGAGGCAGCTTCACGTACTGCCACTCCACGCCTTAGCTTTGCACAGGCAGAAATTTGTTAAGGCATCAAATATCTGCACTATTCTAGAACACTTGCCTTCTTGACTATAAACCAGAATATGCCTCTGTTGTGTTCTGGTACTAAGTCCAAGGAGCATTATTCCACCTGTAGTAGATATAATATTCAGAAAGATGGAATATCATTAGGTTAGGATGACATCAATATGCCCATCCTGGCCTGACTCCTGCATTGTAATGCAATGTATCTACAAATAGTTCCTGCTGGAGTAGACCTCACCAGACATTTATACACCTCCTTGGCATTATGCAGGGGCACAGTGAGACACCACAGAGGAAAGGTACAGCAAGGCAAATTCTGATAGTATATTAGGAATGAAATATTGATTGGACAAGGATCTGGGTAGCCAGATCTCATCTGGCACAGCTTTGAGTGAGGGATTGGGCCACGTAATTTCCAAGCTAAATAATTGTCTCATTCTGTCCGATTCCAACTGTATGCAGAACTTAATGGCACATTCAGCTTTTTGATGTAGTCTTCTTCCTGTTCCACAGTGGAAAAGATTGTTAAGCAGTTTATCCTGTAATTTACTGGCTCATGTTTACGATGACAGGTTCTCTCTAACAGTCTCAGTGTTTGCAATAGATAGTTACAACTCAGACTTGTCTTTCTCCTGTAAATGTTGCTGGAGAGTAAACACATTCATAAATCATGAGGCCGTGTGTGTTACACAAGCAAAACTGAAAAAAAGCATAATCGTTGAGGGGCCATAGCCATTACTAATGTCACTGTGAGTCTAAACAGTTTCTATTAAATAACCTATGGTCTTAGTGCTTATTCACCAGCTGATTTTAGTCCAAAGATTTATTATTCTTCTTAAAAGTAACTTCTCTGGCTTACATACAGTTAACCTACACACAGCAACCTCAGGTAAGCAAAGCCATCTTGTGTTCTAAAGCTTAAATAATAAGTACAAAAACCTGCATACATATGAAACATTTCTAATATTGCCTAAGGAATTAGGAACATGTTAAAGGGATCGTTAAATTGCACATGAAGAGAAAAAGAGAGAAGTATAAATATTAAAGCAATATTTTATTATGCAGAATTGTCAAACAAATATCCTCTCTGAGCATATTTCTATCAATAATGCAGAGGAGATGCTGTACCTCCTGCAATAACCCACCTGGCCTTTACTTTCCCACATGGGTCTTTTTTATGGTCTTGATTATTGTTTTGACTATAGGGAATAGAAACTACAGGCAAAACCTATTGTAAATTAAAGCTAATGTTATGTAACACATTAACTAAAACAGGGGGATTTAAAAAACCAAGATGTTATATTTAATTCCATGTGGTAGGGCAAGGATTTTGTTCCCTGGCATTTTCCATATCAAGGGTAGTTAAATGAGGTATGCAAGACCCTTACCATCTTTAGAAAAGAAACCAAGGAAGAGATGCTTCCATGTGGTGATCCTTTTTGTTCCCCTTTGGAGAGGAGAGCAAGACAGGAGAGAGACATGATTCATGACTGCCATTTGGAAACAAGGAACAACAGCTCCTTTTCATCTCACATACATAGAGCAACAAAGAGAGAACATGTGATAGGTATCAGCTCTAACAGAAGCACAAGACAACTTGTCACTCTATGAAATCCTAATTTTTTTATCCTAAAATCCTACTTCTTATCATACCTATGCTCAAATATAAAATTAAATTTAAATACCTGTCTGCAAAAGTCTACAAAATATAGAAATCCTGAAATGAATGCAGAATTATTTCAACATACGTTCTGCTCAGACATTTGTTTCTTGATTATTTCTGTATTTCTTCCATCTGTCAAATAGTATTCAAATTAATAAACAGCTTCATCTCTTTCATGACATACTTTTGAATGCATGGAGTTGCAGCTGAATTGCTTTGTAGGTTGAACACTTCTTGGGTTTTCAGTCATTAAAAAAATATATAGCACTAGTGAATAATAATAGAAAAGACATATTTGGTGTAATCCTAAAATATAAGAGAGAAGGAAAAAGAAATCACATGGGGCAGTCAACACAACATCGTGCTAGGTAAAATTATATCTGATTGGAAGGAAGGTTTGATGAATCCTCTGTGTTAAGTACAGGCTTTTAGTTGAAAATATGCAGTTTAGCAACAGTACAGAAGTCTGAAATTTTGAAAAGAGACAGTGCTGATGTATGCCAGAGAAACTGTCATTTCTATCTGAAAAGTTTCCACGCTCTTCTGTAAGTTAGTGTCCCTCGTCACATCATAACACCCATTTAGAAACTCGATTTCCAGTTTAATTAAGAGATATCAATTCAATAATGAAAGCACATCACTCTGAAGTATTCACTTCATAGAAGAGAATGGCAGCACAAATGTCCCTAAGAATTTTAGTTTTACTGTAGAAGTACAGAAGACAGAGATAGCATGCGTTTTTTTGAAGTGTTTATTTATTTTTTACAGATTTTAAAGGCTGTGGAAAAATTAGAAGCTTTTCACAGCAACAAATTTAGTGAAAGAAAAGTTGCTACAGTAAACTTATATACATTGGTTCTGTTGATTTTAATTACACAAGTGAAATGTATTATGCCAAATGTCTGCTGAATTACATTTTGGGGGAGAACTCATAATTATGGCCTTCTTTTTATTAGTAACTAATGTCTAATTGGAAGGAAACAAAGAAAAAAAAAAAAGGTGAGAGCTATATATAATGTAGATTAATTTAATTCTAGGCCTCTCTTATTTTTCAGAACTTAACAATGACAGTGCTCCTACACAGTTGTGACTATAATCCTTCCAGAAATTTTATTATCTACCTTCTGCATTAAGTAGAAGTTGTCATTATTTGCAGACTATGACTTTCTTTCAAGGTTATTTTTGGAACAAGGAATTAAAGAAGTGTCCGGACACATAAACCGCCTTGGTATTTCGCACTGACTTGAATTAATGAACCTTCAACAACAGGAAATTTAGTATGTTTGGAGTTGAATGTAAATGCTAAATGGTTGCTTAGTAGAATACCAACACACTTCTTTCCATCCAGCTCCCTTCTCCCCTTTTTTTTTTTTTAACTAAACGATATGGTAATTTCCAGTCACTTGAGGAGTCTGGGAAAAATTAGCTGCTGGTTAATAGACCTTTAAACACCTTAACATGCTCAAATTAGTGATAATACAGTTGTGTTTAGTAATGAGAGTGCCCATATGTCCACATACTACAAGCAGTATGTCCCTAACAAGATAGATATTATTTTATCCCCAAGCAATCTGAAGATGTAATAAGAGAACAAGAGACTGAAATAATTTTTTAATTGGGTGCTTATGGTCATTTCCTCATCATACTCTGAAACTAAATTATTCAGCATTAGATTGTCCATCTTTCATGTTCCTGAGTTTTTATTCATGAAAATCTCCCTATTTCAGCAGTAATTCTCATAGCAAAAAAAAATAAAATAATAACAATTAAAAAAAACCACAACCCAACAAAAACTTGCTAGCTCAAATATTATTGTCTCCATCAAATAGCCCAGACAGACTACAAACTTTAATCCCAGTGAGGAGATCTAGCTGTACCATGTAAATTGATGATAAAATACTTTAGACTAAACATTTTGAACACCAGATCATTGTCAAATATATGAATATTACTGTTCAGAATCTGTATTTCTAAACCAAAAATATTTAATCTTATTGTGGGAAAATACACAGCAATTCAGATTTAGTGCTCTGTCAAACATTCCATTGATGATGAGGTCATTTTTCACTGTGGTCCAGCATATAACTTTAGACTCTGCAACTACTATATAATTAAGTATTATTTAAATTGTTTGCTGGTACCATGTTAGAAATCAGTGGTATGGGGCCAGTCCTGTTTAATATCTTTATCAATGATCTGGACAAGGGATCAAGTGCATCCTCAGTCTATTTGCAGATGACACCAAGTTGGACAGAGGTGTTGACCTGCCTGAGGGCAGGAGGCTCTGCAGAGGGACCTGGGCAGGCTGGAGCGATGGGCCCAGGCCAGTGGTGTGAGGTTCAGCAGGGCTCAGTGCCGGGTCCTGCCCTTGGGTCACACCAGCCCCACGCAGTGCTACAGGCTGGGGCAGAGCGGCTGGAAAGGGCCTGGTGGGAAAGGGCCTGGGGGTGCTGGGTGACGGCCGGCTGGGCAGGAGCCAGCAGTGTGCCCAGGGGGCCCAGGCGGCCAGCAGCACCCTGGCTGGTGTCCCCAGCAGTGTGGCCAGCAGGACCAGGGCAGTGACCGTCCCCCTGCACTGGGCACTGCTGAGGCCGCCCCTCGAACCCTGTGTTCAGGTCTGGGCCCCTCTCTGCAAGGGGGACGTAGAGGGGCTGCAGCGTGTCCAGAGACGGGCAGCGGGGCTGGGGAAGGGGCTGGGGCACAGGTCTTGTGGGGAGCCGCTGAGGGGGCTGGGGGTGTTCAGTCTGGAGAGGAAGAGGCTCAGGCAAGACCTTATTGCTCTCTCCAACTACCTGAAAGGAGCTTGTAGAGAGGTGTGTTTCAGCCTCTTCTCCCAAGTCACAGGACGAAATGACCTCAGGTTGCACCAGGGGTTCTTTAAATAGGATATTAGGAAAAATTTCTTGACTGAGAGGGTTTTCCAGCATTGGAACAGGCTGTCTGGAGAAGTGGTTGAGTCACCATCCTTGGAGATATTTAAAACATCTCGAGATGTGGTGCTTGGGTGCCCAGTTGAGTGGTGTGCTTGGCAGTGTTAGGTTAGTGGATGGATTTGGTGATCTTAAGGATCTTTCCCATTGTAAATTATTCTATTCTATGAGTCTTTGATACATAACAAGAAAGGTAAAGTGAGAAGATACTTTTTAAGTACCATAATTAAGTACCTGACAGCTCCCCACATTTAAACTCAATGGCTGTTTGAGCACAGGAATGAAAACTATGTCTGAAGGGAGAAATGCAGAAAGCTGTATTTATTCCTACTTTTTGGGAAAGCACAGTTCTCATGCTGTGCTCTAACTTTGATCTCTCAAAAGTGGAATCCTAACGTGATGTTACCCTGTCATGCATACAATCAACTTCTTCCTGCTAATAGAGAAATTTCTCAGGCTTTATTGAAAGGCATGCTCACTTACGCTAACTTAAGATTACTTTGCATCTTGCATCTGCATTGCATTTAGTCCTTTGACCTGATGGAGTTTGGTGATTTTTGGATTAATTCCTAAAGCAATATTGTATGCATAAAGAAGCAGAAGCCGGTATCTTTATGGTCTTTCAGAATCATATCTATTAATAACCAAGTAACCTAACATGCAGATATCTAAAAACAACATAAACAAGAAGAAAAAGGCAGGGGAAAAAGAAAAAAAAAAAAAAGAAAATATATAAATTCTAAGCGGTCAAATTAATTAAACCCATAAAAATTAGACTCCTTTTAAAGAAGAATTTAGCAAAATAGGAAGACAAAATTGCTAGGCACAAAATACAGCACCGTGCTGGAAATGAGGCAGTCAGAACAAGTTTCTGAAGAGAATTAAGGCAGATAAAAGCTAACACAGAAGCACAGAAGGAAAAACTATGAAAATCCATGGAAATTATTTCAATGAGAACAGACAAAATCACTTTTCCAATCTAGAGTAAGTAGAAGTAAAATGAAAATTGTTTTCGGTTAAGTTTTTAAGTTACTCACACTATCTAGTCATATTATTCCTTTACTTACACAAAAGGATGCTAGATGATCTTAAATTTTTCTTTAAATCCCTTTTCTTCATAAGCGTCATATCCGCATCTGTCACTTACCATCTTTAGTGTATTTCCACTCCAGTTCACAAGAGGAAAGCTAAAGACAGGTCACAGAACACACTGATCTCTGTCAGATTAGAAAACAGTAAAAGCATGGGAAGAACAAATGCTCTCATTAAAATTTCAAGCTGTGCAGCACTGGTGACTTTATGAGTGAGACTTCAATTCCCCCCTCCTGCCCACTCACAAAACTTCCCAAATGCACACGCAACCTACTCAGAAAGCTGAATCCAGACTAGCTTCTGGATTAATTTCTGCAATGAACAGCAGAAATAAGAGGTAGCTACTGATGGCAAAGTGAATGTATTTAAATCCTCTCTGCTTAAATTATTCTTGGGCACCTGGTGTTGGCTGATGGCATCTAAACATCTTTCTCAGAAGCCACCAGAGGACATGTAGTACATGTGATACATGAAGACATTCCTGAAGGTAACACACACAGACTTGCTTTCAGAGGTTTTTTGAGTTCCATATCTCAAACTAAATCCTTAAAAGGTTGGTTAAGCCTTTTCTTAAAAGCTCCTGACATACTCTCTACCTTAGGCTACAACTCTTTGAATCCATGAGCTTAAATCAGTACAGATCAGTGGAATACCCTCTTGAAGATATTTACAAAATAGCAATTCCATAGTACAATACCTCAGAAATCACAAAACTGTTTTAAACTTAACAGTACAGCTTCTAAGACCTTCAAATTTGTGCTAACCTAGCTATAGCAGACTTCACCCATCACAGTATTCAGTCAATTTACTTCAACAGAGAATCATAAAGCTGAGCCTTTTTCAAGAGTGCACATAGCTGACCTTGCTTTGATCTACAGTTTTACTGCTTGTTGTTATCCATTAAATTTTTTAAACTTTTTCTTTGATTCATTTATTTCATTTTTTCCTCCAGTCTTACTCATTTAAGTCTGGTTACAGGGCTCCCTTTGTTATTTGCGGAGACACAGTTCATTGATATTCTTACCAATTATTTGATTTGACATTTAAAAATAATTATATCAACATTTACAACTTGTTTTGGGGCTGCCACCAGAGCTTATATAATAGAAAAATGTTATTTACCTATTAAACATTCATCCAGTAAGAGGAAAAATATTGTAGTTGAAAGCTAATGTCTGTGTGGTGGATCATGTAAATGAAAGAATGAAAGGGATTCCCAATCCCTATTAGAGTTTACTAAATTATATTAAGAAAACCACAAACATCTCTGACACATTAACAATGACTTTGAAGAATCATAGTAATTATGTTAAAGAATCATTCTCACACTACTGTTTAATGAGAATTTCTGAATAGTTTTAATGAATAGTTCTGCTTAAGCTTCTACTTTGCATTATGGTTTCAGGACAACCTATAGTAGTAAATACTTATTGTGCTAGTGTTCGTAGCATAGTAGCTTCACAAGTATACCAAAGTAAAGATACCATTAATGCTGACAGCAGAGTTTTAGGAATGAGAAATTCCTGTGGAATTTATAAACAGGCCCACACTCAGCCTTTCCACTTCACATTATTGCAAATTTATCTGGATCCTAGGTAATTTTCTCTTCCACTCTCCCAGGTATATGATAAATTAGTTTTGTCAATAAATTAAATATTCATTTTCACTGCTTTCCTTCGGGTAGTCCAATGGCAATTTGCTATTTATACATTCAATTGCCCCAAACAGAGAGATACTGGTAATATTTCTTGCATTTTTCCAGATGTCCTCTGCTAATATATTTCTCCTTCATCCATCAGTGTGATACTTCTGTGTGCTACAGTTGATTCCCCAAGACTCTTCTGCTGCAATGATGTAGAAATCCATTTTCTGTGAGTCTGGTGAATGTCAGGCATGGTCAGATGGCTCTACTATGAGCAAACCCACTAACTTTCCTCTGAGCTGGAAGCAGGGATTAAACCTTTTACAGTTGGCTCATCTACCGTGCAGGCTGAAGGCCAAACAAAACACATGAGTTAGCTCTCAGGTAGACAGCTGCAGTCCTGGAGGTGGCCTGGGGCAGTTCAGAGGTGTATGTGACTGTGTCACAGTGCAATCCCTTGGGTGCTGCAGGGGACATTCATTCACCTGCTGGTCTTGTGAATTCACAGCCTAGTTCTTCCTTTCTTCCCAGCTTTTCCTTCTATTTTATTTTCCATATCTGTCTTTTTAAATTCTCATTACACTTTAAACCTTATCTTCACCTTTTTATGGAAAGGATGAGCACTAACACACCCACCACATTTGTGAAAAACTTCTTGCTCGGAGCCTCACAAGGCTGCGCAAGAGGGAAAGCGGGCAATAATGATGCCTGCTAAAATCTGTTGTGCTGAGCTTCTTGTCCAGTTTTCCGTGAGAAGGTGAGGTCAGCAACTTATTAAAAATAAATTAATGAATAGTGATGTCAAACACTTCATGGGACAACTACAGATGACAACTGCAATGCTAACTCAGCATAAATTCATAAATAAACTCAGCATAAATTCATAAATAAACTCAGCATAAATTCAGTCAGTCTGAAAACCTAAGTCACAATTTTCCTGTGAAACTGAACCTGCAGGGATTTGAGCCATGTACTACTGGGTCAAATAAAACCACTAAAAGAATGGGAAACTGCCAGGATCACATTAATTATTTGGTTTTTCTGCCTTCAGGAGAGCTTTCAGTGATTTGAAAAAACTATCTGCCACTTTCAGCATTTTGGGGAGTTAAATCTTTCTTCTAAATTCCAAAACACTGTTAACTCGCAGGCCACCAGTATTGCCTGGTGTGAGGCACAGATGTTGCATAATGTGACATAGTTTTATAAGGTAAGGTGGGCCTTAAATTACCTCCCCTCAAGATGCAGACCTGGATGCACATGAGTTACCATCCACCTCTATCAAGATGTCCTTGTGGTCCCTAGGATAGTTTTTCTTACAGGACTGAGACTGAATGTTATCTGTGAACAGTGTGGAAGGGGAATTAAATTTCTACTGCCATTTCTATTTTAAGCTCCTTAAGCACAAATAACCATGAATTAAATCTGTTTATCTGTGATGTGAAAATAGTAACTGACATCTAAAGGCCATTCCAAGCCAGTTTAATTTCTGAAACATCTAACAGAATGTGGTAGCCTGAAAACAGGCTTGCAAAACCAGAAAATCCGTCCCAAAGCTGGACTAGCCTTTTAGAAACAACATAAAACAAAATAAAACAAAACAAAAATTAGTCTTCTTTGTTCTTTCCTGTATTTACCCTAACAGGGAAGTCTATTTGACATATTTCCCAAGAAGAAAAAGGTAACTTTTTTCTTTTTTTAATTATTTTTAAATTAAATTGAGATTATGGCTAGATAACCATTTCACCAGGGTTTTGTTAAAATTATTAACTATATGCATTCTAGTGGAGAAACTATACTAGAATTTGTACTTTCGTTTTTTCTTGTCCTGTGAATGTGTATTCTTTGCTAGCCTTTATCAAAAAACTCAGCCTATCCATGTCAGTGACAGGTACTCTCATGTTGTTAATTCAACCTAAAGAAAGAGGAATAGTGTTCTGTATCTCCTCGCAGTTCCCTTTTTTTTGTTGTGTTTTTGAGTGCTAGCTTTCATCTCTCCTGTGAAGAAAGGCTGGGAGAGTCGTGGTTGTTCAGCCTGGAGAGGAAAAGGCTTCACAGAGATCTTATTGTGGATTTTCAGTATCTAAAGAGGTCTTATAAGAAAGATGAAGAAAGACTTTTTACCAAGGCCTGTAGTGACAGGACAAGGAACAATGATTTTAAACTGAAAGAGGGTAGATTTAGATTGGACACAAGGAAGAAATTTTTTAAAATAAGGGTGGTGAGACACTGGCACAGGCTGCCCAGAGCAGCTGTGGATGCCTCCTCCCTGGCAGCGTTGAAGGCCAGGCTGGATGGGGCTTTGAGCAGCTTGGTCCAGTGCAAGATGTCCCTGCCCATGGCAGGGGGGTTGGACTAGATGATCTTTGAAGGTCCCTTCCAACCTAAACCATTCTAAGATTCTATTCTAAGATTCTATGTGTATATATGCAAAACATTTTGTTTTGAGGGAGTGTTTTTTGTTGGGATGTTATTTTCAACAAATGAGGTTGAGAAAGAGTAAATTTTACCCCAGGTGCAAAATAAGAAATTTCCCTTGTAATTTTCCTGATGTGACATTAAAATGATGGGCTTTGTGTTACTTAGATAGTTCAGCTGTTTGATCAAAAATATTTTTAACTGCTTCAGTGTATAAAATGGGAAAACAGAGATACTGTTATCAATGCGGAATCCTTAAACTGTAATCACCAGTCACACTCTAGCAGAATTGAGGATAGGCTTCTAGTTAGAGAAAAAAAGACACAGCAAGCATGCGACATCTTCAAGCAGACATACAAAAATGGTGTAGCACACAACAAATCACCTTAGTTAAAAGCTAAGTACTTGGAAACCTAAAGGAATTATTCACCAAAAGTGCAAAAAACTATGTTGGTTTTTTTTTTTCTTCAGAAGTAAGGAATCTGTTTTCAGAAGGAAACTGCACAGCAAATAAGGAAAAAATCATCTTGCTCTATACAGACGTGCACATAAGAGTACACACACACATACACACAGAGATCATTGCATGCACCTCAAAACTGAAGTTCTTAAAAAGTTAGCCTGGACATCTCAAGACAATATGAGATTATAAGGTTAACTACGTGATCTCATTTTTACATCCCTTGTTATTCTTAAAGTGTTAAAAGAGAGATAATTATCCATCTGTACTTCCTCCCTTCTTTTCCTGTTTGTACTTCAACACAAATTAACCAGTTACAAATAATGAAAAAGTGTGTCTAATTATGCATTGTTGGCTTTTATCCTTAAAATGAGGAGTAGAAGTAACAGTTCATAAGCAGACTGGCAGGTCTATGTGTAGAATATGTCTGAAACTCTGTAATTTATAAAGTCAACACTCAAAACTACCATAAACCACAGCAGCAAAATAGCTTATCAAGTCTGATGCAAAGACCAGTAACATAACTAATCCAGGATCTGATACAGTCAGCATGTGGGTACCCACTTCTCACAACTTCTCCATCTTCGTCCTTTGAGTGCCAAGATGAGATGGCAGTGTCATTGGACTGTCCCCTATGTGAGTTGCTAAATTTATAAATATTTGTTCATTTCAGAAAACTATAAAAACTGAGTATAAAGGGAGTGGAGAAAAGAAGGACAAAACTCCATTTCCACTACGTCCCTTTACCTCTTCAAATTCCACCTAGCATATTTTTCCATCAGACCAAAGCTAAGAAAATAAAATAATATAGTTAAACTACACCTTTCAAGAAAGGAAGTTAGTAAAGCAATAAGAAATCTAAAGAACAAGGCCATATAATGCATTGCTTTCATCTGAGTCCCACATGCACCCATAGTCCTGTGTAGTCCTGAGAAGTCCTATGGGGACACATGCTCTCTGTGTGTGTACAGTGAGACCTCAGCCCTATCCCTCACTATTGCTGAACAGTTATCTGGGTGGACCCTAGCCTGACTCATCACTCTTCCTTGTCTGATGACCATGGGGTCATTGATGGGACCTGTCACCATCCCCCTGCCAGCTATGCCTGTGGTCTGTGGGGCTGCATCCCTGTCTGTGCTATGGGCCCCCACAGCTCCTGGCTTGTCCTCTTTCCTGGTTCTCCTAGAGCATCACTGGAACAGCCTCTTGCTGATCCTTGACAACATCCTGCAGCAAACACTCCACATTTTTTCACTAATGCTAGATACAAACTGGATGGAACATATTTTCCAATATTTGAATACATTATCTTTCAGAATGCAGTTGTTTTTGTCAGATCTTGTTTCTGATCAGTAATGCATATGAGACACTGAAATATTTCACTGTGGTTTTCCTGTTAAGGAAACACAGTGACTGTAAATATGTTGTTGCTTAAGCAGTGATTTATATTTATAATACAGTTGCTTGTCATATTCAAGTATGTGAAAGAAAGTACGGCATCTAGCTCAGTTTGTGTATTGGGTGCAGGAGCCCTGGTGCTGGCAGTGGGGGGCTGCACGGGTGACCTGTGTGAGGAAAGGCCAGGGGCTGCCCATGAAAGACACAGCCACTTCCAGGTGGTTTCACTTGGCTCCAATACAGACCCACTGCTCAGCCAGAGCTAAGTCCACCAGCCATGCTGGTGGTGCCTCTGCAAAAACATGTTTAAGAAAGTGTAAAAAATGCTGCACAGCAGCTGTCAGAGAGAGGAGTGAGAAAATAGGAAACAGATACCAAGGTCAGAGAAGAATGAAGGGGAGAAGATACCCCAGGTGCTGGGAAAGGGATTCTCCTGCAGCCCCTGGAGAAGATCATGGTGAACTTAATTGTCCCCCATCTATGTCTTTGTTTCTCACTATGGTATTCTGTTTTTTTTTTACTTGGCAATAAATTAAATATATTTTCTCTGAGTTGAATCTGTTTTACCCATAACAGTAATTGGTGAGTGGTCTTCCTTGCCTTTATTGTAACCCAAAATAATTTTCATTTTATTTTCTCCTTCTGTCTTGCTGTGGACGGGGAGTGAAAGAGCAGTTTGTAAGGAACCCGGAAGCCAGCCAAGGTGAAGCCATTACATCTTAGGAATAAATATATCAAAAAAAGAACATCTTCCTAAGGAGAAGGAGATTTTTTTTTCTTTTGGTAGGCTTCTTCTGCTGTTATTGCAAATGAGTGTTTCTTTTCTTCTAGAGGATACAATAAATGAAAGATTAAATATTATGTGTGATAACCAGAGGAACTGGTGAATTTCAGTGACCTAAGATCACTTCAGGTTTGTGCAGTTTTGGTGTTGCAGTATCAGTGAAATTACTTTTTTTTCATTAATGTGGTTGGTCAATACAGTTTTCTAGTTCATCAAATTTTATTTCAGTAATTAACTGTTTTCTGAAATAATGTTTGTTTTTAAGCCTCGCCCCTCAAGGTTTCAAAATTCTCAGCATGCCTGATTATTTTGACTGCATGTCTATAAATAACCACTCTTAAGTATACATGCTAGAAACCATTAATAATTAAAAAAAAATCAAGAAACAAACAAAAAACCAAATGTGGTGATTGCTTTCATTCTGTCAGTACTGATACAATAAATAATTCTTGCTCAGTTTATAAATAAAACAAACAAAACATGAGAATTTCTATGGCTTTGGAAATGTGCTTTGCCCAAAGTGCTTTTTTTTTGCTTTTTTTTTTTTTTTCTCCTTCATAGAAACAAATGAAGCCAAGAGTTGATTAGTATCTCTGAAAAGTGCATAAGTGTTAACATACTGGATCAAAGAAAATACAATTTATTCTGTACCCCATCCTTACTGATAGGAATCAGTGAATGAGAAGGAAAGTACCTCATATTTTTCTGAGCAACAATGAGTTTTGGGACTTGGAGGTTCTATCTGGACTGTTATCTATAATAGCATTCAGGAGATCTATTCTCCAAGACTTTGTCTAATTATTTTCTGAATTTGTTTACATTTCTTGCCCCTGCAGCACCCATACCAAAGTCTTTGATTGCCACGATAGATACTGGGGTTGGAAGGAGAGGAAAATTTCTGTGGGTTTGGTCAAGGTTTGTTGCCTTGTATATAATTTGGGGCTCCTTCTTTTTCCGCTGTGAAAAACAGTGAATAAACCAACCTTCCTTGTCCTTTCCACACAGTTTGAAATTTTGCCAACCTTTGTTTTTATCTCTTACCTGACTTTTTAATCCGAGCAATCCCTGTTTGCTAGAATTTTTATTTTTTTTTTCATACAGAAGCAGTTCCAACTTTTTGATCATCTTTTTTCTCATAGCATGAGGCATGATTGGTGTGTCAGGAATTCAGTTACCCTGTTACCAGGTATCCTGAAAATTTTTAGCCAAAAATGTTTATTAGTGTAAAAGAATATATCTGCTTCATCAGTTTAACTGCAAAATAAGAGAGATTAAAGATCTCTACTTGTGTTTTTCTGTACTGGACATTTGAATTACTTCCCTCCTTTTAAGTGAAATAAAACCTATTTGAATGTTTTGGTACAATGTTGTCCAAAATTCTGTTCAGAGGAATTAAACAAACAAACAAAACAAACAAAAAAAAAAAAAGAAGAAAAAGAAGAGGGGGGAAAAGAGGGTTTTCAGGGGTGTGTTATGAGGCTGAATGAGACACCTTGAATGAGTTCGACATCTTTATTTACCTGAACCTTAAGTGTATAAAGGTACATGTAATTATCAAGTTAAGGTTAAAATTGAAGACCCTACCACTCTTTGCACAATAACCTTAGGTGCACGTGTCCTATTGTCTGCAGCCACTGTTCCAACTAACACCTTGTTCTGTTGATTATTTCCTCTCCTGTTATAAAAGAGTCAGACTACTAGTTATCTCCTGCTTTCCAACCTCTCTCTCATTAAGACAAGATAAAATGTAGACCAGAGTAACCAAGAAGGTACTTACATGGTTAAGATGTGACAATTTCATTGTATTTGCACCTTTCCTTCTGCTTATATACGTAACACATCTGCTTCTACTAATAATATACTTCACTGAGCCCTGCAAAAGAGGAATAAATTTGATGTACAACTTTTTTCTAGTAGCAGAGTTGAAGCCAGAGCAGATCTGCCTTTGTCATGGATGTGTGCCTGCTTGCCCCTGCACAGCATCAATCTCCATGTTGAAGCAATGATGCAGGTCTCACCGTGACTTTCCTGAAGTGGTGACCCCCAGGAGCCTGCCGCTTTGCCAAATTTGACAGTTATCCAAAATTAACCATTAAAGGTGATCATGCAATTCTGTTTCTTTAGGTAAGTGGGTTACAAATGATGGCATGATCTCCTTTCCCATTCCATAGAAGAAATGGCACACAGGAGAGGAGCTTCTATTCTATAGAGGAGGATCTATAGCTCCCTGAGGAAGAATGACAGAAAAAATACACTCTAGCCATGTAGAAGCCCCAATTTTCTTTAACAGCATTTTGTTTCCTAGAAGGCAATGGCAACAGCACCAGGCACAGACCGATAGTTTAGGAGTCCCAGCTCCTAAATCCCGTGGCAGGCTGAGTCAATGGTGCTGAAGAGGTGACAGGTTTTTGTGGAAGCAAGTGGAGGCAGCCTGGACTTATTTCAAGAAGATACTGTTAAATCCTCCCCTGTCAAGTGCCCATAGACAAAATTCTGAATTAGAGTGGAGAAGATATTAAGGAACAGAAACCGAAGGGACAAATTAAAATGTCAAAGCTGATTTAACAGCACATGCTGCCATAGTGTGAGACAGAAGTTTAAGGAAAGGAAGACATGAAGCAAAAAATGTGCAAAACAGTCAGGAGAGAAAGCAAGGGAGGTGTTATGGGTTTGCATAGAAGGGATTGACAAGTAGGAAGGGTACCTTGCCTGCTAGACTGCTAGGAGGTGGAAGGTAAGCAGACCAAGAGAAAGAAAAAAGAGGTTTTAGACTGCATGTAAGGGGCCTTCTAAATATGTGTGGCTAATTTCCTCCATTACTCCACAACCATTCATTCATAACTATCCTTTTTCAAGTGAAACTGTGATTTTTAACCTTTTTGTTTCGTTACAACCTACCTGTCCCTACAGATATTTTTGTGGAAAAATATTTAGCTGAACCCAGCTAAAACCACTGAAAAACCATCCATGGTAGCTCCAGCTGCTTTTGGCAGCAATGACGAATTAAAATAGTCCTGTCCTAATCCTAGTTAGATTTCTAGCAGCTTTGTCAGTTTACAGAATATGTACCTATCGAGTAATATCAAGTATATGTTTGCTCACAAATGCTTACTTTAAATGACAAAATAGTTCTCAGTCAATATACTAATGAGAATATTAATTTAGTTCTTAGCCCTAACCCTCATAGTGTTCTGATGACATAATATTAGAATATCAGAAATAAATGCTTCCTTATTACGTATACCAATCAAAAGTAAAATTTTTAAAGAACAAATCGAAACTGTATGTCTCATGGGATAATTTTCAAAGAGTGCTGCTGGCTTTGTGTATGTATCTTCTATTTTTTTCAACTGCCTATATTTACAAACTATTTGACTGATGAAAATTACAAGTAAAATAAATAAAAATTTGATGAGTCAAAAGTCCAACAAGGATTGGAAGAAGTAGGATCAAAGCAGTAATTTCCCACTAATAGAAAATTGTAGTAAAACAGAAAAATACAGGTTCATTAAATAGATGTTTTTATGGTACAAGGGAATGTAACTTCAGAAGAAATGACATCAAGACAGCCAGTTCTGTCTTTCCTTTTTGTGGTTTCTACTGAAGCACTGATATCCTGATTTGTGCTTATTGTATATGTTAAAGTACGTTCAAGTAGATTTAGAAAGGCTGCAATAGAACTTCATTTTATTAGTGAATAAAAGATGTAGAAAAGTCAAAATGCCTTTGTGAAATGTAAAATTTCTTTTTCAGTAAAAGAGAAAGGTGTATCCTAGAATCTGCTCAGTCTCTTGTTCTTCAAGAAGGTCTGTAATTCTTTCTACTCACTTCCATGTCCTGTCCACTGAAATGTACCTCTCTGAAGATCAGTGCAAGGAGAGCAGATGTGTTTTGCTCACAAAATGTAAAAATGCATGCAATCTTAGGTATTCACGTGACCATGCCCAGATTCAGATATTTTGACAACTAGTATTTATAAGCACCCAAATTTTAATAACGGGTCATTTTTGTCATCACCATATGATGTTAATGCTTTATTACTATGAATATGAATCAAAACCCTTTTATTTAGACAGACAATTTCCTGGGAAAGGTCACTGAAGAAAAAAGTCACTGAGAAAAAAAAAAAGAGAAAAAAAAAAAAAGGAAAAAAAAAAGAAAAAAAAAAAAGGATTAACTCTGAAACTGTTGAAGAAAGGGCATATAAGAAGTAAGGGGAAAATAAAAGCAACCAGAATTAAGATAATAAATCCTCATTTTAAGTACTTGATTATTCTATCCTACTGATCAGATAACTGTTGTAAAACCACTTGTTATAATAGCAGAATATCCTTCTTTATGTACAACAAAGGAAAATGGGTTCTATTTTAACACTTCATACCAGAAA
This sequence comes from Falco naumanni, assembly GCF_017639655.2. Taxonomy (NCBI): domain Eukaryota; kingdom Metazoa; phylum Chordata; class Aves; order Falconiformes; family Falconidae; genus Falco; species Falco naumanni. The sequence continues at coordinate 16,392,273 of NC_054080.1, read as the reverse complement.
ATTCAAAGCAAGATTCATTTTTTCATATTTCTGTTGGGTTGTATATAGAAAGCTAGGAGGGCAGTGCTATGGATTCTAGATTCTGCATATTCTCTTGCAAAATACATTGCTATAGCAAATGGTGTTTTAAAATTTATTTTATATTCTTATTTGCCTTTTAAGAAACAGATAAGTGTTTAGCCTAGGAATGAGGTTATTGGATGCTAGTATGCAGAGTAATGCAGTCTCTGCTAACTCCCTGTGTTCTGTCACACAGAGTAATCCTTGGCAGCTAAATGGAGTTGTGCCATTTTGCAGAATGAAGGAAGACACAAAACTGTATGAACATAAGTAAGCATTCCTTCCTTTCCACCAGTAAGAGGTCACTCTTCTTCATGTTTGTCATCTGAATTTTATTTTTTGAGATTCTGTCTGACTTTTTTTTTCCCCCCCAATCATGACTTCCCATGAATGACAACCAACCATAATCATGATGCATTATTTTGTGATCTGTAATATATGGGACAGTATATGTTGGCTGGCAAATTCTGAAACTGTATAGCCTGGACCAACTCAATTATACTTTTGAGAGCTCATGGGGTGGTAAAACACACGTGGGAGAATGATCATTTGTACTCTGCTTTGGTGTCCTGATGGAAATAAATATAGCTGTCCTGTTTAGCAAGGTAAATGAGCACACTCCATTACTTTTCATGAAAATTATTTGAATAAGACTTTGTGTTGACAGAAAGCAAATTGGAAGAACAACTGAACTATTCAGTTCTGTCAGGTCCTTGGATATTTTGCTATTCAACCCCTGAAGCCTTACTCTACTGTTATTAAGAATTCAGCAATACCTCTGATAGCAGTTGTTGAATTTCTTGCTCTGTAGGAAAGAGGAGTAGGAGTGTTCTCATTTAAATAAAACCTTGGTTGTTCTTGAAATTTTAAGGTACTTTCAGTTTAAATCTTCCTCTTAATTTCCATGCTATAAAGATTTATTAAGCCTTTATAAATCTATTATTATTTCAATTGTTGCTTAAATTTCTGAATCACTGTTTTGTATTAATTAAATTCTAGTTCTTGTTCTAATGATAACAATGAGCTAGGCACCTCTGGAGCAGAAATTACTTCTTCACCCAAGCTTGCAAAATAAAATAGAAAACTTAAGCAAACTTAATTTTGGGCTATCACATGTGTACCAAATATATGTCAGAACTGAGACTTCATCTGAACTTCAAGACCTCTTTGCTGTCATACTGGTAACATTCAGGCCAATGGTTGAATATAACAAGAAGGAACTGTAATCTAATTCAGAATGCATCAAAAGGATGGAGAACTTACAGAGAAATTTAAAAAATAACAAAGAGCTATGAAGAGAGTTCACAGTTCTGGTAAAAATGGGGCTGCTTCTTTTTTAAGCCTTACAATTTATAAGGTCCTGTGACATCCTTCCTCTGAACCCAACTCCTCCACAAACTGGAAAAGTTAATACTCATCTGACTGTAGTGCATTAGGACAGACATCTGACACTAGAAGAACAGACAGGGTGCAGTGATCTTTCAATCATTTTTTGTGATAACCATGGTAATGATCAGGAATACTCTCAGGTTTCTGATATTTCTGATGAAAAGCATAGTAGTCAGGTAGATAGCTTTTTTTTTTTTTTTTTTCTTTTCTTCTCTTTTTTTAACTTGTTTGCTGTCTCCCAGAATTACCAACATAGAACAGCACAATTGGAATGGTTACTGACTTGCCATGATCTACAGAATACTGACATCTACCAGCAAATTATCACCTGTGATGCCAAAGAGACCAAATAAATACAAGACCTGTCCATATAAGTTTTACTGTTTTTCAGAATCATGTATAGTTTTGTAAATTAATATACCCTACCTTACTTGTCAGTATTAAAAGAATGTGTTGCTGAAGTAAGCCAAGTTAGAATTTTATTTCAAGTTTGGGGAACAAATGACTTTTAACTACTTAAAAGCCTCAATAGAGACCAAATTTCTTATTCTGTCATTTACTTTCAATGATAGTTTGATGTAAAGGACTCAGAGGAAAAATGAAATCCTAAATTGTTCTGCTTAGTTTCTCACTTTTTTTTTTTCCCCTTGTGTATCTTTTTTTTCTTTATTTTCCTATTGACTATGTAAGGTTTTCATCAAAAAAAGAAATTTGACTCAGGTCATCTACTTCAAACAGAATTTTAAAAATTAATATCAAAGGGTCTGATTGATCTGTTTTTGAAATGACTGTATTTTTTATGTCCTCTGTAGACTGTATAGCTTTATGTTCTGCTTAAACAATGTGGAGCATGAAGACAGAACTCCAATAATGATAGATATTTTCCACAGTGTATTAATTTCCTTCTCAGCGAAGTAGTGAGTTTTTTCAGTTTGAAGAGCATTGTCCAACAGCTTATTCTGTCAAATACTCTGCATTGCCAAATCTGGGATTTGTTTCAGAGAAATTGAGCAATAATCATATTTTAATTCTGTACCAAACTGAATAGCATCAACTATCATTAAGGTATCATAAAACTCATTGCATTATCTTTCATACACGGAAACTTGACGAGTGTAATAGTGAAGGAGTCTGGTTTGCTTCCAGGCAGGTACAGGTATAATTTCATTTTCTGAACCCTCTAAAATCACAATGCCACCTCAAATTTTTCCTTATAAAATCTTTCTGATTTTCTAATAAAAGACATAGTAGTTGCATAATAAAATTTCTTCATATTTTTAGATGGATGCCATCTACAGTCATGTGTGTCTACAGAAGACTAGGGAAGATGAAAATTTCCATGATAGATTAGGTTAGCATTTCATCTACTGCAGCATCCCCTCGTAAGCTGAAAAGAAAGGTGAAAGAACTCCACAGGACAGGAGAAAGAGTCTGTCCTGCGTATTAGTTCTCCTTTTTTTAAGGAATAAAAATATTTTAGGATATCTTTACCATCTATGTAGATATCCGTATTTCGTGCAACATTACGAATGTCTAGACAGAAGCTGTGGGTTTTCCAAACTATATTAGTTCCCTTTGAATGTCTATGTTCTTGGACACTGACTACTTCATTTTCAAAGGGATTTCTGTTACTGTGTACAATGGATTTGCAAGTCTTGTCTCAGCGTCACAGTGGAAAAGTTTGGGGGGGTTTGTTTATATTTTTTTCCCCACATTGTGTTGTTTCATATTTGTAAATACTTAACCAATCTTTGGTGGCACTATCATTTCTTCTGCTTCTTAACCCTATCTAAATAAGTAACATCTTAAGATGAAATTTTTTATAACAGAACATGGAAACCTGACACTCAAAATAAGAAATATTTGAAATTTCACGTGTAAGTGTCTTATGTGATTTCACAAGATTGACTAACAAACTTTTGAAAGGAACTATATATGAACTATGTGTGCTTTTCATGTCATGTGTCATTGCTCCATTTGCTTATATGCTTATAATCTTTGTTTATGCAATAATTGCATAGAGTTTTTCAATGGTTAATAGTCCACACTACCAAAGTGTTTCAAGTTCTAGATTTAGAACTATTTAACCTGTCAGTAATTCATTAACTAAGTAACTTAAACAGGCTAAACCCCACAATGATATAGTTAGGGAGTTGCTAAGTCCTGCAGATGAAATGAAGAAAGGCTGCCACAGCTCCATCTCTCAGGTCCAGTCAGCAGAAGGCTGGGATGTGTTCCCAGTAGGTACACCTAAACAATACACATATGCATGTATGCACGTGTGCATATGCACGTATACACAAATAAACACACACGCTGTATCTCACAGTGTATCTCCTACCCCAGGAGGCCTAGGACAAGAGCTTGTTCCCTTGACTGAGGTATCCCCACCTGATCTGGTGCCTCTGAGCTCCTCTGTGGGCATTGAGAGTCACCTTTGTCACATAATCCAGCAGATATTAATCCATTAATTAAATTAAATCTTATTAATAAAAACTGTAAGGATAAGGTGGTTTTTGTCATTGAAGTTATTGTGTACTCTGATATATTTTAAAAACATTTTAAAGTCCTGACTTTTAAAGATGCTCATAGTAAAAAAAAATAATCAAGGTTTTGTCACTGAGCAAATTTCTGTGTCTATTCTTGCTCCTCTGTTACTTTATGTATATGGCCAGGTCAGCTATTGTTTGAGTCCAAACACCCAAAATAAGTTATATCAGCTTAAAGAAGAAATGCTAGAGATGTTTACTGGGGCTTATGAACCCAGTTTCTCCAAATTGTTTGCCTCCCAACCAATGAGCTGTTTCACCATCATTCCTTTAAAACAGTAGACAGCTGTCATAGGAAGGAATTCAAAACTTGGGAAAGAGTAGATACCTTGTGGATATTCCAGAGATGCATTCAGTATGATTTCTTAATTCAATAGGAAAAGGCACACAGTGAGATGAAGGAAGACAGGTGTCCTTGCCAAGCAGTCAAGTTGAGGATTTATTTTATGCAGTTTTTATTGATTTTTTTGTTTTATTCTTAATTCTAACAGACGAGATTCATCCAAAATTTTGAACTGGTACAGCTACTAAACAGAACAAGTAAGAGGAAGTAAAAGTGATCCATACACTCTATACTTTGTACTAACTTAGTGCAAGTACAAATACTTTAATTATAAACTATATTTTGTTTTATTTCAGGAAAATTCTGTTGAAGCCAGTCCTGGCTGAAAATTTTTAGTCACTAGTAAAGGAGCTGAAAGACTGCTTACATTTTTCAAATGTGTTAATAATTTCTAGACTGCATAAAATGAAAAAAAAAAAATCCACGGAAATTACTTTGCATTAGTAAACTGGGAAGTTATTAATCTTATTTCTCATATTGGTAGATATCCTATTATTTTCAAAGTTATGCAAGACGTGCATCGTGTTTGCTGTAAATGAGGTTCCTGTTCACAGGCACTCAGAGTACAACTCATACAAATCTTGGATTTCAGGCAGGCTCCTCACTCCATGATATGATGATAAGCCAAAGAGCTCTGTGGGTTGTTGTTCCCCATCAGAACACCCTGTTGCACACAATGTCTTCATGCCAGCTCTTTACCCATGCTACACCATGCCTATCTATGATGGCATGCATTATAGCCCTTTTAAAATCTTAGATGTCATCTTAGTTGCTACTTCCTCCTTCTCTTCCCCATATTCTCCCTGTATTTTCCCATGTGGAAGAGGGATAAAATCCACACAAAAATCCAGATAGCCTTTGAGCTAAGCAGAGAGCCTTATTCTTGTCCAGCCATTGGTCAACATGTGGTTCTGCAGCAAAATTAAATATTTTTCCCCCTTCTCCTCCTTCCTCAGTTTTTCTAGTTATGTGCCCATAACTGGCTTTACACTGCTTTTTTATGAATCATCTTTTTGAATATATGTTGAAAAAATCTCCTGTAACTTCTTAAATTAACCTTACGAGATTCTTAACTATTCTCTTTCAAAGTATCATCTAATGAGGAATAGGGAGATTAAACTGTGTAATAATGTTCTTCCTCTCTTATCCTCTTGTGGTAACTGTTCCAAGACAAAGCTTGCTGTTGAAAAAAACGTGATTTGCTAACTCCTATTCTTACCTTTAAATCAATCCTAAATCAGTGCTCCAGCACTGAGCTGTGAAGTACCATGCCCTGGACTAGGCTATCATTCAAGTTAAATATAAAATCTGAATATTTATATTATAGTAAAAATCTTTTACATTCTTTGCAAAAAGCTTAGGGTCCTAAGTCTAGATAAATTCCAAATTTTTTCTTGCCTGTATTTTTTTTTTCACTGACTTTCTCTGGGTGGTAATTTTTAATACATCTATCAGCTCATTGCATAGTTCAGCAATTGCTATGTTTGGCCTATATCTGGTGTTGTGTGTGGGTTCTACTTCAGTAAACAGTATAAGAAAAAAAAATCATTGCTAAGTAATTTAAATTTTATCTAACAAAGTAATTTTCTGTGAACTCAGAAAAACTTACAGAAATTAAATGGAAAAGCCTAATTTTATCTTGAGTTCCATTACTGAGGAACAGAATGGGGCTCTGTTAGAGTAGTACTGATACAGTAAGAATAGCTGTACAAATGTTACAGTCTTAAAACATGTTTAAAAGTACTACAAATTCCTGAGTCAGACAGAATTGAAAAAAGAACCTTCCCTTCTTTTTTTTTTTTGAAGTGTTCTCAGAACAGATAAGCCTTTTAATAATTTATTCTGGAGATGATAGTTTGGAAGGGAATACAAAGACATCTGCTGCCAATGTTGTCACACTGTCTGTGTTCAGATCAGCTTGCCGAGATAGGGCACGTGCTTCACCTCTCCAGAGATGCTGAAATGGAACATATTCTTTCTCTAAACTGTCACAGCTAAATAGCCATGTGTGATTTCATTTACAATGATGACTTCTTAATGCATTGTTCTGTACCTAGTAGATTAAATTCTCCTCTTTGTCAATGTCAATAGAAATTTCATGCAGGCAGCAGGGGGAAAATGTCTAGAGCATTCTTTTCTAACTGTACACACCTGTTTCCCAAGGCATCTATGTTAAAAATGTGATATTGCACACTGAATTGCACACTTGTTACCTGCTTTTCCATTTGACTACCTGATAAGTAACATTGGACACTGATGTCTAGGTTAATAAATCTTTACCACCGTATCTATGGGATTAGATTTGGGTTTAAATAATATAAATATGAATTAAAATCATTTTGATATCACAAAATCTGTTCCACCAAGTTGGTGTTCAAGTACCTACTATAAATATAAATACATATTTATATACACAGAAGTACACTCACATACGTGATATTTAGGTAAACACTCCATATTCACCAGTTGCACACAAATTTTGAATGGGTTGGCTAATCCTTAGTGTATCTTTTAGATGTAGCAGAACAGATTAAATATCACAAGCACTGAAACATAGGTTTTCCTCTAAGCCATTTGAGTCTCCAGCTGTGTGTCCACATGAGTATTTTTCTGGAATTCAATCAGATTAAACAGATTAAAACTCTTTACACATTGTATAAAGCATTAATAAGCGCTATAGGTGGAAGACTGCTACTGAGAATAAATTTTAGTTGCACTGTTTGCTACAGGCTAGGCTACATGTGTTTAGGGCTAAATTCAGAGCCATAGCATGACAGTTTGGTATCTGTGATGCTTCAGGATCTCTTTCTCTCTTAAACAGGCTCTCCTTGCTCACATGGCAACTGCAGCTGTCATGACAATGGCATGTTTGACACTGGTTCCCTATGAAAAGGGAGTTTGTCCTTCCTATATGTTCTTAGCGTGCACTAGCTGCAACCCCAAAAAATGTATTTATGAAATGAAGACAGATGGCACACTTTAAGAATAAAATCCCATTTACATTTTAACTTCATGCTTCCTGTCTGTCCATAATTTTTTTCATTTTCTTCACTAAAGGTAAATCTAGTTATGCACAATAATCTATGCATTTCACAGATTGACAGATTGTAGTTATAGCTGGCTCTTTAGCTTCCCTTTTGTCCTTGTATTTCATATAGCTGCTGTATCGTGCTTTTCAGTGTTTTATGGGGATCTCATACATACTTTTGTGTTCAAAAAGCTTCCTGAGTTAGATACAAAACACCAACAGAGTTTTCTGTTCTGCTCTGGTTTTCTCCCAAAAGTACCTACTCACAGAAACTTCTCTTCTGCTTGAGGTCTTTGTTCCTTTTAGCTCCGTATATACAGAACGTCCAGAAAACTCAGCATGCTCTATTCACCTTTTGAGTAACACTTGTGTACTACATGTATTTGCAGAAACAGCAAAGATTAACATTTGGTAGGAGATGGCACTCTGATTAACTGAGATAAACACAAAAGACTAAAACCATATCTAAACAGGTCCATTCAAAAAGTCTATTACAGATGTGTGATAGCAAGTTACTGGTGTGGCAGAAGGATTGTCCATGAAAAAATATTTTATTGGTAATTAAATATGAAGTAATATACTTCTCAAAAAGGATTTCTTAGGGGAGAAATTAAAAAAAAAATTGTAAGTACGAAGCATTTTTTCTGATGTACTGTGAATATAAACTTGGGGTTTTTTTGACACATGGGAGTTCTATTTCTCAATAATGAGTATACTGTGCATTTGGCTCAGTACAGTATTTTTGAGGTTTGTCTTTGAATGGAAGCAATCAAAAAAGCACTTCTCTAGTGCTTCAAATGTATTTGAGCAAACATATTTTTTAATATAATAATATATTAACCATAATTAATTAATAAAAACTATATTTAAAAAAAAAAAAAAACTTATTCTAGCCACTTTTATAGTTTCCAAAATTCTGATTTATGTGGCCTCTATCTAGCACAATAAAATGAAAATCAATGCCTTTGCTTTTATTGTGTTCCAAATCTACCTTTCCAGTTTTCATATTTTATCTGTATCCTTACTCTATTTTTAACTGTTACTTCAGACGATGATTAAAAGGGAAAAATCATCTATGTAATAATTGAACTTCCTATAGTTAAAGGCTGTGATGTTGTATGAAGCAAGAGAAGAAATACAGATTGTGCCACCCAAAATTCACACACATATACTCAATGTTTCTGGTAGTTCAAAGCACAGACAAAAAAATCATCTCATTCTTCACTCCTCTTTACTGACTGATTCAATTCCCCTGTAGGCACCCTCATACATCATTTATGTTATTAGCAAGTTTGAGAGTGGTAGCATGAAGGAATTTTTGAAGCTTTTTTTCTTGAGATGCACATCAAGGTGCATTTAACCAAGCCATCTGCAATGTAGCCAGAGAGATAGATATGTACATATGGCTGGCACCAGTGTTTCGTTAGCCACTGTGTGTGTCCTTGAAGGCAGGTGCTTTCCTCTGTGTGTCCTACAACCCAGCTGGTGGATGCAGAGGTTTGCCTGAAGGTACTGGGGGTCCCTACCCCAGAGGCACCTAAAGGCTTCCCCCCAGAGATAACTGGGGTCCCTGCAGGTGGGTAAGGACAGACTACGTCTCAGGGGAAGGTTCATTTCTGCCACATCTCAGGACCAGTAATAGGCTTCCCAGGTTAACATGTTCCCTGTGCTTGGGTAAGTTTATAAACAGTGAATTGAGAAAGAAAATAAAAAAAGGTCACTACCCCGTACTGCCCATCAAGATGCATGAATTCTTTTTTCTCATTCTGCCATTCTGATTGTGTCAAAGGAATTTAATTTAAAAACAAACAAACCAACAAACAAAAAACCCAAACCAAAACACAACCGCCCCAAACCAACCAACCAACCAACCAACCAACCAACCAACCAACCAACCAACCAACCAACCAAAAAATGTATCTTAAACACCAAGCAGCCAAGAACTACTCTTGTTTTTTACACATCTCAAGATCCTGGAAAATGGAGGAGTAGGAAATTAGGTCAATGAAGAGTTCAAGGTAAGAGAAACATTGCCAACCCCAAAGGAGATTAATTCCATTAATATTTCCCATTATTGCATATGTAAATATGGATGAAGTTTATAATTGGATATAAGTAACATATTTGGCTTTTTTACAAGGCTGTGAATTTAATGCTGGATGATAGCCTATAATTAGAAAAGATCACCAATTAAAGCAGTCGTGAAGAGGATTAGGAGCTGGCTGATGAATCAAAAATAGCTGATACAAAATTCTTGTTGACTAAGAGGAAGAACTGAAAGGGCTTGTAGTCTTCCATTTGGAGAGAAGTTTGTCAGCAGGGCTGAGATTTGAAATTTACAGAATCATGAAGATTAAGGTGAACATAGAACTGTTAAACCAACAAACCTCATGGTACTAGAACTAGGGGGAAGTTAGTAAGATAGCTGTATAAATGGAAAATAACTTCTTGAAAGAGTTGCCAGAAGAGTCTGTCAAGGCAGATTGTATCAGCATATTCTAATTAGCATGTTCTAATTTTTTGACACAGGTGGTGGAAGAGCCAACAAGATGAGGTGTGCTTCTGGACCTTGTACTCACAAAGAAGGGGTGATTGAGGATGTGATGGGTGGGGGCAGCCTTCAGGATCCTGCATGGATGAAGTAGGGCAACAAGCAGGATTGCAAGCCTGGCCTTCAGGAGAGCTGACTTTGGCCTCTTCAAGGACCTCCTTGGAAGAACCCCATGGGTTCTGGCTCTGGAAAGTAGGGGGGTCCAAGAGAGCTGGTTAGTATTCAAACATCACTTCCTCCAGGCTCAAGATCAGTGCATCCCCATGAGTAAGAAACCAAGCAAAGGGGGCAGGAGGCCTGCATGGATGGGCAAGGAGCTTCTGGCAAAACTCAAACAGAAGAAGGAGGTTTATGGGATGTGCAAAAAGGGACAGACCCCTTGGGAGGAATACAGGGATGTGGTCAGAGCATGCATGGAGGTGATAAGGAAGGTTAAGGTCCATTTAGAATTGAAATTGGTGAAGGGTGTTAAGGACAGCAGGAAGGGCTTGTTCAAGTACATCAGCAGGAAAAGGATGACTAGGGAAAGCATGAGCCTGCTGCTGAATGAGGTGGGTGCCCTGGTGATGGAGGACACAGAGAAGGCAGAGTTACTGAATGCCACCTTTGTTTCAGTCTTTACTTCTAGAGGCAGGCCCTCAGGAATTCCAAACCTTGGAGGCAAGGGAGAAAGTCTGGAGGAAGGAAGACTTTCCCTTGGTCAAGAAGGATTATGTTAGACATCACTTAAGCAAACCTGACAGCCACAGATCCACGGGCCCCAGTGGGATGCACTCCCAAGTACTGAGGGAGCTGGCAGATGTTATTGCCAAGCCACTCTTCACCATCTTTGGAAGGTCAGGCAGAACAGGAGAGGTCCCTGAGGACTGGTGGGAAACCAGTGTCGCTCCAGCCCTCAAAGAGGGCAAAAAGAAGGGCCCAGAAACTACAGGCCAGTCAGCCTAAGGTGATGGACCAGCCCATCCTGGAGATTATCTCCAAACATGGGGAGGAAAAGAAGGTTGTCAGGAACGGGCAACATGGATTCACGAAAAAGAAATCATGCCTGACCAACCTGATAGCCTTCTGTGATAGAAGGACTGGCTGGGTAGATGAGGGGAGAGCCATGGGTGTTGTCTACCTTGACCTCAGGAAGGTTTTTGACACTGTTCCCCACAACATCCTCATAGGTAAGGTCAGGCAGTGTGGGTTAGATGAGGGGACAGTGAGGTGCATTGAGAACTGGCTGAAGGGCAGAACTCAGTGGGTTGTGATCCATGGCACAAGGTCTGGCTGGAGGCCTGTAGCTAGTGGTGTTCCCCAGGGACCAGCAGTGGGTCCAATCTGGTTCAGCTCATTCATCCCTGATCTGGATGAAGGGACAGAGTGCACCCCCAGAAAGTTCCTCATGATACAAAACTGGGAGGAGTGGCTGACTGACCAGAAGTCTGTGCTGCCATCCAGCAAGACCTGGACAGGCCAGAGAGTTGGGTGGAGAGGAACCTAACCAAGTTCAGCAAAGGTAAGTGTAGGGTCCTGTACTTTGGGAGGAACAAACCACACATACCAGTACAGGCTGGGGGCTGACCTGTTGGAAGGCAATTCTGCAGAGAAGGACCTGGGAGGCTTGGTGGACAGCGAGGTGTCCATTAGCCAGCAGTGTGCCCTGGTGGCCAGGAAGGCCAGTGGGGTCCTGGGAGGGGGGGATTGGGAGGAGTGTGGCCAGAGTGTGGGCAGCAGGTGGAGGGAGGTGATCCTTCCCCTCTGCCCTGCCCTGGCAAGGACCCATCTGGAGTGCTGTGCCCAGTGCTGGGCTCCCCAGTTCAGGAGAGACAGGGAACTGCTGGAGACGGGCCAGAGAATGGCTGAAGAGATGGTGAGGGGACAGGAGCATCTCCCTTGTGAGGACAGGCTGAGAGAGCTGGGCCTGTTCAACCAGGAGAAGAGAAGGCTGAGAGGGGATCTTATAATTGCATACAAACCTCTTAAGGGCAAGTGTCACGAGAATGGGGCCAGGCTCTTTTCAATGGTGCCCAGTGACAGGATAAGGGGCAACAGGCACTGGACCAGGCTGCCCGGAGAGCTGGTGGAGTCTTCTTCTCTGCAGACATTCAAAAGCTGCCTGGATGTGACTCTGTGCAACCTGCTCCAGGTGAACCTGCTTTAGCAGGGGGGTGGAAGAGGTGATCTTCCAGAGGTCCCTTCCAACCCTGACCACTCTGTGATTATGTTCACAAAAGGACTGGGCAAATTCTTTCACTGTGAAGTCACGAACAGTGGGAATGGGCAGGGATACACCCATTTACCTTTCCTGTTCCCGTGTATATGAGTGGAAGTGACCCATCAGTGTACTCTCCCCAGGTAGCATCTTCCGCCCTTGGGAGACAAATGCTACACTACAGGTCCCCCTGACCTAAGACAGTAGAAGATTTTGAATTTTGTGTAAGTATTTCCACAGGGATTTCTTAAGTGTTAGTGCTAGTTCTTCTGGTTAATGGATTTAATCTAATTTTGTTATTTTATTTTTTTAAAATAGATTGATTTCTTTTGAAAATTTGTTTTGATTAGTAGTGTTTCTTTTATACCTGGCAAAAAATGTAATAACTGGGTAAGTTGAAATGGCTCTTTCATTTTGTATTAAAATGACATAAATACTGATATCAAAATTGCTGTGTTCTTTTAATAATATAATAAAGCTGTGGCAGTTATTTTTATTTTTTTTTTTAAATATAATGAAGCTGAGATAGTGAGTGTGGTAAAGGAAAAAAGTGGTGCTTGACCTACATCACTTGCTGTACTTCACTGATTGATTCAAGTGTTAGGTAAGTGCAGAGTTGATTGAATTTTGGAAAAAAAAGATGTTGAAGATTGATTTAGCAATAAGCCAGATGCATCACAATATTGTAGAGCACTATGAAGGACCAAAGTTGATGATATGTCATTCACATAAGAGAATCAGACATGCAGATAAATGCAGGAAAGAAAACAAGACCTTTGTTCCCCACATTATGTAGCAATTCAGCTACACTTTGGAGCCATAGCATGCGTGTAGGTGTGAAAGCTGTACCTTTAATTGCTGTGATTTGTTTTGTGGTGATGATGCAAAACACTACCCAGAAAACATTTTAATTTTGCGTGAGCTGTGCCTGACCTGTATGTATAGCTGTATTTTGTACTCATGATAAACATGCATAGTTTTTTTTACCCTAGGTGGTCTGTTTGGACTTGTGGAAAATTCTGGAAAAAACAGTTTGGTATTATCCTGAAACTACTTTTATTGACTATAAGAACTTTTAATGAGATTATTCAAGTGAAAGCTGATGTTCTTTACACTTCTAGCTTTGAATGAGATGAATATGATACGGAAGCTGTGCTTCTCCTTTGAAAAAAAGCAGTATTTTTTCCCCTAACACATTTATTTATTTATTTTTAAAGAATGAAAGCACTCTGCTTTTCTCCTTGTTGTGCTCATACATCCAAATGTCATCTCATTTTGATGTAGAAAAAAATCACTATTAAAACACAGAAAATCAAAAAAAACAACCACCAAACCAACCAACACTGATTTTAATAATGGAGCTCTCAGACAGAGAGGAATGTGAGTTCAGCAAACAAAAAAATACCAGGGATCAAAGTCTTCTTTCATGAACTTTTGCAGAACTTATTGAAGATACAGTAGTGAAGAACTGAAGCGTGCATCTTCATGGGCGTAGTGTTCTAACAGTGTCCTTTTAACTAGAATTTTACTGATCAAGCATTGCTGATAACTGGTTTGTGTTTTATTCTTCCTCTTTTCAAGAGTTCAATAGTCATCATATTTTGAATAAGGAGACATAAAGGAACTCTGAAATTACTAATAAAACACTGAGTTGTTTAGATGTCCATTATAGCTAATGGCTAATATTTTACTCTTCTCATTCGTTCTGCTCTGCAGACATTTGACAAAGACTCATGCCATGCAATCCTCAAGGGGCAAACAGTTTTACATTGTACCGAATTTTACTCCTTAATTATTAATGTGATGTAAATGTTTAAAGTGATGGTTCATGCACAAACATGATACTTAAGTCATTAAGGAAATTTGTGTATGTATATATGTACACACTGCATAGAATCAAAATAAAATTAATTATGACAGTAGTTTAACTAGGTGGGCCTGAAAGCAGCAGTAGTTCTATTTAAGAGTGCTTGTGTGTGAAATTGTGAAGTTTGCTCAGAATCAGGTAGGAAGAGAAATTAGATGCATCTCTGTTGTATGCTATTTGTTGGAAAAACACTGACATGTGTCTGTCAAAGGGACTTTCTTCCCATAATTTAATTTTTTGCAATACCAAACCCATGGCTAACTTCCTATAGCTTAGTGGATAATACCTTCCAGCCTGAGAGGCCTAAATTTATCTGAGTCGGATTCTTTAGAGGGACTTTTATATATCTGTTTGAATTTGGTGCCTTTATGAAGACAGATGGACCTAAACTCATAAGTAAACTCATCCAGACTTACCTTGCTCCTAACACTACAGAACCTTAACAGTAAAGCAAAGCAGCCCAGTCAAGCCTTTAGATAGAGATTGCAACAAAAAAATTATGGGTAAACAACTTCAAAACGTGACCCTAAACTAACTTACCAGTAGTCTTTTTCTCATTGTTTACACTGCTTTCTCTAGTATTCCTAAGACTCATTCCAGTTTACGGCTAGAATTTGCAGCAAGAATTCTCCTTCCTATATTACCCTTATTCCTTCTATTTTCTTAAAACAGATTAAGAGGAGCTCCTCTGAAAGTCCCATAATACTATGATTGCATGATATTTTCTTGGTCATTAAACATAGTTCAAACAAGGGGTAGGAAATGCATGGCACTGATCTTAAATCACATTGTACCGGTTTTGAAGCTCCATCCCTAAGCACTATAGTTCCTACCTATTGTTTGGCTACTAGGTAATGTCTCAACTCAACCTGGATTATTCAGAGTCTGTACACTCAGTGGGGCTTACGATTTTGCCAATGTGAGTTACTATACAGGTTAACGATCTGTTTATATTTTGTAAAGCTTCTGAATTCTGCAATAGCACGTTTCTGTACAGACCACAAGCAATGGTTTTGCTCATAAACACATCACTGAACTCAACAAACAAAAAACCAAAAAACAACAACAACAAAAAAATAGCCCCAGTACCATGAATTGTCTGATTTTTATCACCTCAGTTCCCTCTTCCATATGTCAAAATACCTTGCCTTCTCTCCTGAGGACAAAAGCTGTTTCAACAACACTACCAACAAGATCAGGAAAAACTCTGAAGAACTGCTAGTGAAGTAACATGTCACAGAAGAGAAAAAACACATTGAAATAGCAAAATTCCTTTTACCCCAGCTGTGATGATCAAGCATTCAAAGCAATTCATGCCTCATTTAGCATCACTGTAGTTCCTACATAAAGGGTAGCTATGATTATGGTTTAGATATAAGCTTTCTTTATAAGTATTTAATTTCCTTCACATGGCTTGTGAGGAGAATACATAACCATCTGTGTGAAGTCCTCTGCATGGGATCATTTGGCTGAGGAAGGAAGGGAGGAGCAATACCTCTTACTGGCACTAGATATATGGTAAGTCCGTACCTTCCTATTTGTTGACTAAGAAAGTGACAATATGGATCATCTGAAAGAGGACAGCTCATTGCAGAAGACATACAAATGGGAAAAGTACTGGGAAAGAGCTGCCTCATATTTGTTGCAAAAGGGACATTTTTTGCTGGCAAGACTATTTTCTTTGCCTTGCTGAGTTGCTTCCAGAAAAGACACAGTTTTACAAATAAACATATCAATGCCATATCCTTTTTCTTTTAATTTTGCATAAGAGAGTTCCCATGACTATAAAAATTGATAAAAAATACATTTTACTATGGGGCATAGCACTATGCAAAACGGGGAGGGGGGTGGGGACGACAACACAGAAAGACAGAGAGATTGTGGAATTTCTCCAGTTTGTATGTCTCAAAAGAGTAAAGGTTTAGGAAACTGTGGAGATCAAAGGGATTGAAGCCTAGAAATGGCCTGTGGCTTACACCTACCCTCTAGTTGCACAATTCTTTGAATCCTCTAGACTCTTTTTTCCCCCCATAGTTCCCTAGATTGCAAAACCCGTATACCTTTAATATTGCAATATTCAGTGCTAGTAGGGAACATTCTCAACTCCTTTCAATTTTATAACATCAAAGAAGAAGAAGAAGTAACTCATGGACAGGTAGATTAATGTTGAAAGGAGCACTTCTACTGAATTCTAAAGATTTAGCAAGGGTCCTCTTAGAACAGAAATACTGCGGGGGGTGGGGCGGTGGGGGTTGGTGGGGCGGGGTGACACCCATTACTTAATGTACCTTAAGACAAAGAACAAAATTAATGAAAATAATCTGAAGTATACATTTATGCAGCAGAAAATAAGCATCATTGGGAGACACGAAATGACGGTGAATAGCAGCTTAGTCATCAGTTTGCAGTGAGATGCAGCTTCCCCAAATATGCAAATGCTGGCTGCACAAAAAGTGTAACATAAATCTGGAAACAGGTACAATACTATGTTGCTTGATTTCTGGATTCTTTATTGTCAGAAACATCTTGACTGGAGAGACTGAGAAGATGAATATAGGTGGGGCTGGAGGGAGTCAGGATTTCAAGGTGCGTACTTTGGCAAGAACATTAAAAAGTAACAAAGTCTACATATAGCTGAAGTATGTAAATATTAGACAAGGAAAGGCATTTTTATCTACCTGAGTCACTTGTTAAGTAGTGTGATGAAGTGAAAGGGAAGGTCTAGGTAAAAAGGAAGAATTGACAAAAGGATAAGATAGAAAACTTAAACGTATGAGTAATTTTACACTGTAAAAATGTTCAGCTGGTATTAAATATATACATAGGAAAGCAAATGCATGAAAATGAGGATAAGTAAGGACTGGAGTTGTGTCTTTTCTATGTAATTCTACTCTTTGTAAATGACATTGTCATGTTAAAAAAAAGCATCTGGATAAGTACCCTAGTTAAGACGACATAAAGATCTGCAATCAAAAGAATGTGAAAATCTTTCATTTTACTCATCAGCAGTTTTATTTTGTCTCTGTATATCAAAATTTCTTTTTTATTTTTTTAAAGAAAAATATTCTTTAGTTTTGGTAGTATAGAATACTGTATCAAGGACTTGAATAGCTTTAATAACTGTGTAAGCCATCATTTTACAGTGTGAGTGTCTTAAATTATTTATTTTTTCTACAGTCATGTGATTTTCATATTTTTTTAAACTGTAGGAAAAAGGTTGGGTTTTTGTTGTGTTTTTTTTTTCAAATCAAATTACAAAGATAACACTATTTCACAAAACCAAGTCAAATGCTATGTAACACAACACTTTTAAAAACATGAAAATTTTGTAACTTGGAAATGTTTGATATATAAATGATAGAAATATTTTTCTTTTCCAAAGGGAATTTGGAGAGAAGTTGATTGTTTATGAAATATCAGTGTACAGAGTATACAGTGAACATTAGTGTCCACATAGTTTTCTGAATAGGGCCTGAAAATTCTTCATTACTTGAAAAAGGAAGTAAATACTTCCACTGTAGAAAACAAACTTGCTTGGAAGATGAAGAATGGTCAAAGCCAAATAATTTGCTTCATTTACCAAAGCTCTGTAAAAGCAGATATCCACATTAATGCTGCATAACCTGATGTAAGCAGTACTTCAGCAATAATACAAAACCCAAAGAAATGTGTGTTAAAAGAAGCTGCTTGATTTTGCAAGTGTATATCTGCATACCTACAATTGGGTTTATATTTTGATAAACTTTTTTAATAATGTATATAACATGGTATAGTAGTGGAGTAGTGGGTTTTGGCACTTAAAAACACCCAAATTTGTTATCACATTCTGGTCTCAGCTGGAATCTTGAACATATCTAATGCTAATTACTGTGTACCTTTTAATACTCTGCTCAGTATTATTCTCAAGCCATTATGTGGCTACTTTACATTTAAACACATGTATCAGCATATTGAGAAGTGGAAGTATAGAATTTCTTTCAGAACATGAGGTATTGTTTCCCCTTGCTGTCACTCTCAGTGCTTCTACACTTTAATGACTCCACTGACCTCTGCAAAATTTCTTTTAGTACATACCTGTGAAAGGAAAGGGTACAGTTACTGGTGGATGTAGGAATGTTGATGGTTCTTTTAAACACCAGCAGTGTTCATCTCTTTGACTGGAGACAAAAGTCTCTGTGAAGGTCTTTTGGGGTTTTTCAGTCTTCCCACATAATTTCTGGTTACTGAAGTATCCAGGTATGTTCTAATGCGATCCAGATTTTTTTTAACGTTGTTGGCCTAGCAAGAATATTTTTTTCCCCTTCTTGTATTTCACCTGTGTGGTTGTGATTTTTGCCACCTGCATGACAGACTTTGGCAGTTGTTTACAGCCTTGTGGAGTGGAAAAGCTCTATTTGGATCAATAGACAAACAGCTTGAACTGACAAAGAGAGAAGGGTAGACATAGACATGAGTGTTGTGGTAACTCTTCTGGAGCCTTGTCCTGCCCTGGGTCACCTCAAAGTCACAGGTCTACAGCTTCAGGCTGTCAGGAACCTGATGAAGAGCTATCTCAGGGCCTGTCATATTTTCTGAGATGAAACAAAATGTGACATTTCACTGCCCTTTTAATTAGAAAGAGAACATTATTGGTAGCAGATGCTAAACTCTGATATCTTTGCTTCACATCAATCCAAATCCAAACCAACACAGATTTTTGGATTTAGTGGAAGCTATATTATTTTAGAAATATCTCTCTTAGCTATAAAAAATATAATGTTATCAGACAGCATTCCTTATGGGGGTAAAAACACCCTTAAAATTTATCCCACTTTAAGTAGCGGAATGGAAGGGTGAATGAGGGGGAGAAGAAGTGAGTCTTTTGGCTGGAAGCTGACATATTGAAAATAGATGTGGCATGCTCTTATGGAAATTTTATGAATGCATAAATGTTTGGGTCTGAAAAGTGTTCAACTTCTTATCTTCAGATTGTGTTACCTGGTCAGAATATTTCTCTCTCCTCTCTTCTTCAAAAAACTTTGGGCAAGATTATTTCTCTTGTTAATGCTCTCAAGTAAAATACTTCAATCTTTCTACTACAGTAGTTTGCTTCTTGGCTATCCTTGCTCAAGTGTTGATTTTGTGTTATTATGTAATGTTTTAATTCATCCATCTCCCCACACCCTGAAGTACGCATTAGGGTGGTACATTCTTGTAAAGGTTATGGAAAGACTCAATATTTTGTAGAGCTTTCAAGAATAATGAGGTTTTCAGTTAATTAGGAAGAAACTGGCTTTTTATTGTAAATTCAAGCTGGCTTTTCATATCTGCACACTGAGCTACCACATACTTTCTGCAGTGCTTTATTGCATCCAACCAATACTATAGGTGTGGGTGGCAGAAACAGGTTGTCAGAAAAAAATATCAATTTTATTGTATTTAAATACAAAATTAATTAAGCAACTATCCCTAGATCTAATGGATTTAATGCAACTAATGTTTTCATTCATCAAGAAATTAAATTTGTGTGGTGTACAACTTCCTGAAGTTTTTGTAATAAGTAACAAGTAAAAGAAATGCAAAGGAACACAGTACTATTTTAGAAAATAATATAACGACATAAGATCAGGTAGAATTTACATTGCAGTCTTCAAAGACTGTCACAGGGAATATGTGTTTTTCTTCCAAAGGCTCACTGTTAACCTTATTCCAGTTAATAACAAAACCCAAATCAGGCTAATGAATTTTAATTTCTTGTGCTGTTAATACGAAGAGCTACAACAGCATTTTAAGACAAATGATTTTCAAGACTATTGCTGTATGCACAGTAAAGCACATATTTCTTGCAGCATATTTTAATTTTAGCGGTAAATAAATGGGTATTTTTATTTTAGTGTTTCTCTGATTGTTGACCTTTCATTAGGACAGTGAAACAGCACTAGTGAACCTGATGTTTTGTGCATGAAAGTCTGAATAAGAATTTACCCCATCTTTCAAAAAATTCAGAGTGCACTCATTCTTTGCCATCTTAACTAGATGACATTGTAGCAATAATTACACAACACTTTATGTAGAAAAATAACTGTAGAGAATTTTCGCTCCAGATAGGACACTTGTGTTTTTCATTTCTTAACTAAATCATTCCCTCCTACTTTGAACTCAGGACCTTTAGCTTTTCTCATAATCTCTAATGACAGTCTGGGAGAGAGCAAGGGAACAACCGAACTCTGACACCACAGAATTTATTAGATCCAGAGCTGGCAGGGGACAGAGAGAGAGATGGAGTCTCAACAATGTAGATATAAAAGGTGTTTACTTGGCAGGGCTGTATTTAGTAGAATATCTTGAGATTTAGAAAATGTAGCAAGGCAACAATGGATGAAAACATTGAAGAAATATTGGTAAAATTTCTACTGAATGCTTTATTCTTGAAATACTTTAACTTTTGCTTTGGACACAGTCCTCCATGTACTGTTTTACCATCTTGTTGTGGTTTAAACACACTGTGGTGAGTTGATCCTGACTGGACACCAAGTGCCCACCAAAGCTGCTGTAACACTCTTCTCTTCACATGGACAAGGGAAAGAAAACATAATGAAAAGCTCATGGATCAAGATAATTACATAGAGAGGTCATCCAGTAATTAACATCAAGAGCAAAAAATACTTGACTTGGGGAAATTAGTTTTATTTATTACCAATCAAATCAGAGTAAAATAATGAGAAAAT
This sequence comes from Falco naumanni, assembly GCF_017639655.2. Taxonomy (NCBI): domain Eukaryota; kingdom Metazoa; phylum Chordata; class Aves; order Falconiformes; family Falconidae; genus Falco; species Falco naumanni. The sequence continues at coordinate 16,371,582 of NC_054080.1, read as the reverse complement.
AAAAACTAAATCTTAAAACACCTTCTCCCTACTCCTCCCTTCTTCCTAGGCTCAATTTCACTTCCAATTTTCTGTACCTCCTCCCCCTGGGTGGTCCAGAGGGATGGAGAACAGGTGTTACTGTCAGTTTATCACACGATGTCTCTGCCGCTCCTTCTTTCACATGGGGAGGAGTCCTCATACTCTTCCCCTACTCCAGGGTGGGGCCCCTCCCATGGGACACAGTCCTCGAGAAACTCCTCAGATTGGGTCCTTCCTACAAGATACAGCTCTTCATGAACTGCTCCAGCATGGGTCATTTCCACAGGGTGCAGTCCTTCAGGAACAGCCTGCTTCAGAGTGGGCCCCCATGGGGTCACAAGCCCTGCCAGCAAAACTGCTCCATCCTGGGCTCCTCTCTCCATGGATCCAGAAGTCCCACCAGGAGTCTGTTCTAGTGCAGGCTCCCTACAAGGTCACAGCTGCCTTTAGGGGCACTCACCTGCTCTGGTGTGGTGTCTTACACAGGCTACAGGTGGATATCTGCTCCATTGTGGACCTCCATGGGCTGTAGGGGCTCAGCTTGTCTCACCGTGTGCTTCACTATGGGCTGTGGAGGAATCTATTATGCTCCAGTGCCTGGAGCATCTCTTCCCCCTGCTTTTTCATTGACCTGGGTGTCTTCAGAGTTTGTGCTTTCATATATTCTCACTCCTCTTTATGACTGCAATTGCACAGGAGTGTTTCCCCTCCCCCCTTCTTAAAAACGTTATCCCATAGGTGCTATCATCATTGCTGGTGGACTTGGCCTTGAACAGTGGCAGGTCCATCTTGGAGCTGCCTGGCATTGGCTCCATTTGACATAGGGAAAGCTTTTAGCAGCTTCTCACAGAAGCTACCTCTATGGCCTGACTGCTACCAAACCCTTGCCACATAAACCCAATACATCCAGACGGCAACTAAGCCCCATACAGCTGATCTCTCACTTCCCCCTGGTGGGATGGGGGAGAGAATCAGACAGTTTAATAGGCAAAGCAAAAGCCACGCACACAAGCAAAGCAAAACAAGGAATTAATTCACCACTCCCCATGGGCAGGAGGGTGTTCAGCCATCCCCAGGAAAGCAGGGCTCCATGAAGAGTAGCAGTTACTTGGGAAGACAAGTTACTCTGAATTACCATTACTCCAAATGTCCCCCATTCCTTCTTCTTCCCCCAGCATTATATACTGAGCTTGACATTCTGTGGTCTGGCATACTGCTTTAGTTCATTGGGGTCAGCTATCCTGGCTGTGTCCCCGTCTAGCTTCTTGTGCCTCTCCAGCCTGCTTGCTGCTTAGCTGGTGTGAAGCAGAAAAGCCCTTGGCTCTGTGTAAGCACTGCTCAGCAGTATCAAAAACATCTCTGTGTTATCCACACTGTTTCCAGCACAAATTCAAAACATAGACCCATACTGGCTACTTCGAAGATTAACTCCACCTCAGAGAAAACCAGAAACATGTTCATTGGGGGTACTTACATGTAGTTATCTCTAACTCTGCTTCTTGTCTCATATGAATATAGTGGCTTTATATAAGCATCATGTCACCCTGGATGGTCAACCAAGGAATGACTGAAGGTTACTGTTGTGTTGGTTCTATCCAGCATGGTTTTCTAGTTCCTGCCGCCTGGGGGCAGTGTGTGCGCACGGGGTCAGTTACGCACCACTGCTCCGCCCCTTTAGGCTGACGGTAGTCACTCTTACCTACACTAAACTGTTTCTCCCACACACCAAAAAGCATCACCCTTACTCAGAAAGTTCATGTCAGCATGAAATGATAGAAATTAAGGATACAATATATATTTTAAATAAATATGTTTGAGTTATAAACCCATGTATTACTATGACTATGAAGAAACTAATCCAAATAATCCTTATTTAATTGTTTCTCCATGCACTGTAATACATATATTGACCTGTTATTCATAAGTGCTTTTTGAACATTTCACTGACAGCATACAAAACTCTGAAAAAGTGTCTTGATGAACTGCAAGTTTCGAAAGTGACTTGAAAAGAGTATGTTCAGTGTCATAGCTGAGAAATGTGGGGCAGGTAAATCTGATGCTAGCCTATGCTTCACAATAAAACCAGAATTTTATAGTGGCAATGAAGCACTCCCCTGTGCAATCTGAACAGGATTGTGTACCTTTGTTAATCACATGTCATTAAAGTGCATAGCTATTTGTTTCAGTGATGATTGTCTTAAAGGTTTATTGTTTGCACTCTAGAAACATAAAATCGTTCCAACTTTGTCATAAACTTTCCTTGTGGTGTTTTGAAAATTAAAGTCCACCCTGTTGCTTAGCAGAATTGAGATATCTTAGTAAGATACTTATCCAGTAAGTTTTTTCTGAATCAAGATCACTGTGTTTTCAGCCATATTTTGATGCATACATTCCTTCAACACCTTGACAGCAGTGTGAGACAGATTCAGCTCTGCAATAAATTACAGAGACTCTTGATTTTGAGAAATGAGAGAAGGAATATTTGCTATTAACAACAGAAGACAAAGCTTTGATCGAACCCATAGTATAAGAGCACAGCACTAGATTTGCTGGTGACATAGTCTAGTTGGTTTTTGAATGGATCTTGAGACTGCTTTTCATAGATGGAAATAGGAATGGAGAGGTTAGATTTGTTCATTTTTCATGGAAAGGAATAGAAATGGAGAGCTTAGATTTGTTTGATATAAACAAAACCCATGTTCATATGTTTCTTTGCTATAAAGCAATTTCTTATGTCCTCACAGCAACTTTGAAGGTTCCTATTAATAAAAACAGAGAATAAACTACTGTTTGTTTAGCTTTGTTTAACTGGTATAGATGATGTTATGGAAACGCTGTGAAAAAATATGTTATACATATTTACATTGTAAGTAAAGTGTGATATCATTGTGAAGCAGAACCAGACAGTGCAGTAGGTAAAACACAGAAATTGTAGAACACCTATTTTCATATGCTTTTTAAAGTCTAAATTTTCATCAGTGACCTGCAGATTGCGAAAGAAACAAGAAAATCATTCTGTCTTTTTTTTTTTTTTTTTAGATTGTTTTTAAAGCTGTCACTGTTTAGCATGTGTCCATAACAGTAACACTATTTGGCTCAGTTCTGTAAGGAAGCAATATTGCACAATACCTCTTTCAGGAATGTTTATATTTTTATGTATCGACCACTTTCCTTCTAGAAGCCTCCATAGTCCAGCTGCAAAATTTGAGAATAGAAACATGTCTACCTTTTTACCTACACAGATGCACTGATAAAATGCAGTTTGTAAATAGATGTGCATACACATTCACATGCATAAAAAGATACATCTATATCACATACACATATATACATCTATTTAATGCCTAATACCACCTATTCCATGCTTTAACAAGTAAAAAACCAAAATTTAAACATTAATTTTAGAAAATGCATTTACATCTTTCATTTACATCAATGTACATGGATCAAAATAAATGAAGGTCCACCTATTTATGGCAGAGACTGCCAAAATATGTTCCTTGAAAAGCATAAAAGTTTCATCATGTAATAAGTATCTGTGAAGAGAAGTATTAGAGAAAGAATTCTGACCACTGACATTACTATTCATTATTTTACAGGTTTCACTTTATTTGCTATAAACCACCATTTGTAATCAAATAGATGTCTGAGGGTGATTTGAAATGTATTTTCTTGTCTTTGTGTGTTCCTGCTGTAACTTACCATGGATTCAAAAAATGAGTGTAAGCGTTTCCTTCAATTATCTCCTTTCCAGGGTACTGTTACTTTCCAAAGCATCATGGGGTCATCATACTGCTGTCATTTCGGTAGCCAGAAGTTTCATATAATTGGATAGTGATGAACATGTCAGTGCCTTACAAAGAAGTTAATCTTTAAGTTTATTTTAAACTTTTGATTTTATTTTCACTCTCTTGTTTCATGATAACTTAAGATTTTAAGTGTCTCACCTAAATTAACTGGGAAATGCCTGCTACTAGAGTTGGGTGTGGCTGACCATTATTGGTAGGGTTAATTATTGGTAAACATTTAAGACTACCAGTTGTGAATGGTAATCTTTTTCTCTGTGTATTTTTCCATGGCAAAACAAGAAAAGAAAAAGAAAAGAAAGGGGGAAAAAAAAGTGAAGAAAAAAAAAAAAAAAAGGAGAAATCTCTTTTGTATATGACCTATTACTTTATTATATCAGAATTCTTTTAATCTCATTTCAAATTAGTATCCAGGTCCCAAAGAAGAAGAAGTAAACATATTTGCTTTTTACCTGTTTCTTCAGGAATACAGTGCTTTTCCAGATTATTCAGAATGAATTGGTGAAACAAGTTTGATCTGAAAGTCCCTAGGTCCTCAGCAGTAAAAATGTTACAGTTGTTATGTGTTTTATCATACAGATTTTATCACTTTAATATGAAAATGGGTCATTCCTCACTAACCCACTGCCAAAATAATGACATTTTTGCTCTCACTGTTACCTCTGTAGTGCTCTTAGATTTGATTTATGAGAACATTATATAGCGCAATATAGTATTGTATTGTATAGAGGCATCAAGCAATGAGATAAGGAATACTAATGTGAATTGTTTAAAGGGTGGGCAGCGGGGGCGGGGGAGGTGGGAAGTAAAAATCTGAAAAAACCTCAAATATATGCATGTTGGTTACCTACAGATGTATATTCAACAACAAAAATCAGAATTTCACGAGAGGAGGAGGGAGGAATCTTTGTTCTGAGATGTCCTTAAAGCTTCTGAAAGAAAGAGGGAAGAGATGGGGGATGAAGTATCTGCTTTAAGCACCTCAGTGCTTTCAATAGAAGTTAAAGAAATAAAATGTGTGAAAGCCCCCAGAAGCAATGCCAAGAAAATTTTGTATTTTCTTGAGTGTTGTGAGTGTTGGCCTTCACCCAGACATGGTCAGATCTGTGTTTTTACTGCTGGATTTTTTCCAAATAAGGATGTCAGAAATGAAGGCTATCCATGGATTATTCTACACAACTGCTTTTTCTCAACTCACTAATGGTTTTAGGTAGCTTGGGGTTTCATTGTTGAACTGGGGATAGCTGTGAAAGTGATTTAACTGTGGAGAAAAAAATAATATCTTATTTTCATCTGAGCATTGATCCCTTTAATATTAAGGTTATTTAAATATGTCCCACTTTCTGTAGAAGGAAGTTAGCTGTTTGAAATCTCTGTGATTTGTGGAAATTCTAGGTTATTTGGGGGCTGTACTAAATGTTTTATTTCATTTACTTCAGGGTATGTATCTTCAGGGGAATCTATCTGGAATTGGATAGGCAGGTCTTCATTTTGAACCTTTCATCTTCAAAGGCTATCAAACACTTGAGTTATGATATTAAAATGTTTTTTCCTATCTCTGTTGGCAGGCAAGGCATTTCAGAAATTTAGACAGTAAGGAAAAACTGAATTTTTCAGTAGCAATCTGGAAGCAAAAGGCCGTCCTTTACTGAAAGGTTTTCTTTCTTTTTTACTTCTTACAGTGTGACTTAGTATTCATAAGGGATGCAAATTTGAGCTCCTAAGTCCATTATAGGCACATAAACTGGTTTTTGTCTTTAAAAATGAATTAGATATCTTTCTTTTAGTGTCTAGTGTTTAGAATATACAGAAAAAATGCTCTGAACAAATGTCATATAAAATAAAAAATATTCAACATATCTGTGTAGCTTTCAAGATGCTATATATCAAGCTACAATCAACAATCTGTTGCAAAATTGAGATCTTTATTTAGTCAGAGATCCTGTCTTGTCTTCTACAAAAGTCTGTATGTTCCTTTCTGTGTGCTTTTAATAAGCAGAATACTCAGTATCTCCACCACACAGCACTTCCTCCCAAAAACCACTTTGAAAACCTTTGTAATAAAGTGTTTACTGTATTATGCACATTCTTTCAAAAGGAATTACACATTGATTTAACAAGGGTATAGCTCTTGCTTCAAAATCATAGAATTCCAGCATCTGAGACACAAAAAGCATTTGTTAGCTAGCAGAAATCTGGGGCCTGTGGTAAGGCTCAGGAGTTTTTCTAATGTTGACAAATAGGTTGCGGTGATGCAGATATTATGGAGATTTAGACTGCAAACATTTACTCCTGTAATGTGCCTTTCCTTCTGCTGCTAGCTTAAATCAGTAATCAGAAATATAAACTTCTTTCATGAATATGAATTTATGCAGGCTGGGGTCAGATTTCTAATGTGACATTTTACTTTGTTTCATGTTCACATTCTTCATAAGCAGCAGATGTTCCAATATATCTTAAAGAAATTTTGCAAGGTACCAAGAACTGGTAACTGGAACCACTAACCCTTTATGTTACTGAGTATCCTGTCTGCTTGAATCTCGATTTCTGACACTAATGCAGGATGTTTTCACAGATGAGGATGGTTGTCTCATATTCTTTCTATGAGACTTGTGTCCTTCTGGATCTTTTCAGTTGCATTCTTTAACTTTTTTTGGTTGTTCAACAGAAAATGAAGTAGCAGAGAAAAAACCCAAACCAACCCAACCAAACCATTCCTGAGAAATCCATGCCAAGACCAGTGTTCACCTTACTGGCTCTAACAATTTTGACACAGTTTTCATCAACAACGGGTTCCTGATATTGTAATGGAATTCTGGTCAACATACAGGAAAATGTGAAATATGTCTGAATATATTCTCTTGATGTCAGAAAATTTACCTTAGATATGGGAAATCCTATATTCAAGTCCCTCCATCTAATATAACTCACTTAAGACAATGAATACCCAAACTCACAAGACTACAGTTTGTTTGAATGCCAATTTCATTACCTAGTTTCAAACAGAAAGACAGCTGTTTATTCACTGGATCAAAGAGCAAAAATAGGGACTTTTGGGGGGCTGATAGACAGACATCACCTAATGTCTGGGTGTAGAAGGTTTGGTTCTTGCTCTAATTAATGTTTTAATTATCTGTACAATGTAGAACAACTCCATCAAGAGAAACTAAGAGAAACTACATGTAGTCAAGGTTCCAGCATGTAGCAAATATTAATTTGCCATGGCATATATGCATTTAAATGGTTACTAGTAGCAAAATTAAGCAGAATCCTTAATTTGTAACATTGTTAAGGTCAGGATTCATAATTATTTATGGTGTATCAAACATGTAATTATTTCAATGTATATTCATATCTGATAACAGACTATGTTTCAAGGATGCAAGATTTTTTTATTAAATGCAATTATGCTAATAAATAAAATAATCAGTGTGATGCTCAGCCTAACATAGAATTAACTGATTTTGGTTTTCTCATATTGAATCTTTCTCTTTCTAATGAAAATTCACCTACCTTATCATGTGGGGAAATTTTTGTGACAGTAATACCTCACTATTATTCTTCATTGTCCAGTCTGCATATCTACTCAGATTTATGACCAGTGTGGGTGGATTTCTGTGTACTCTTAGAAATAGAAGTCACCCTGCACATTTGCTTTTGCAAAATGCAGAGTTCATGTCATAATTTTTCTTATTTGCTCTGGCTGAATAACATAAAAAAAATACTGTGCACATTGATTAAATTATTCCTACAGATTTCTTTCAGCAAAGCTCTTGAATGCCTGAATTGCTAGATAGGAATTTCATTTTGCTTTCAGACTAAAACCATGTTTCAAACAACTCAAAAATGATTTCATTGTTGGTCAAGTGTTTACTAATGTTTTTAAAAGTCCCTGTGGCTTTGTGGTTTCTGCTGTTTGGTGGTGGCTGCTGGCTGTCCATTCTATGTCCTATGGACATTATTGTTCATCTGAGACCTAAGCAGAACTCCACATCATGTGGCAGAACATGCCATTATTGGGAAGTAACATAGCCAGACTTGACATAAGCTCGTCAGTTCTTCCTCCAAGTTATTTCAGAAAAGGAAAGGATATGTCTTCACCTTTTTTACTGGTGACCCCCCCTTTTTTTTTCCTTTTGATCTACACCTTTTTTAATACGCCTACAGAATTTAATAGGACTGTAGATGAACAAAGTAGTAGCAATTTTTCTCATTTTTTGTTAGAATTAAGCAGACTGTGAAATTGTCTCCATCTTATGAATACAAATATTGGGGTTGCTTTCCTCATGGTCGCTGCAATACAAAGTTGATTATTTCACTGTGATTCTTTCAGTTTCCAATAGTTAGTGTGCATTCAGATGTAAGCTCATAGAGATTACTCTCATCATAACTTTACTAGATCATCATTTTAACAGAAATTAACTACCTGAACACAGAAATCTTTGACAGATGTGAGCACTAAGTCAAATTAAATAGCCTGAATTCATCAACGATCTTCCCAGAGTACCTGAAACAGTTGCATAGCATTACAGGAATTTACTGTGAAGTCAGTAAATCAATACAAGTAGCAGACTCATACCTGGTTCCTAGGACAACTATCAAGCCATAAGAGTCGGAATGGTCATCTTGAATCATGGCATGACCAGAAATACAGGACATTCACACAATACTGTTTCTGGCAAGGTGATTCTGAAATTCCTTCTTCAGTAGCCTTAGAATTACCAGGCAGACTTAACAATTTGTGTACCAGATTGTTTTGTACTGTGTTATAATCCTTTGAAAAGAAATCAATCTTTGTTTGGGTAGCCTTAATGTGTAAATGCATGTGTGTGAGAGATGTGGCAGTTGTCATGAAGTTAAAATTCACGAATTTATTTCGAAGGAATAGATGTTCATCTGAATTACGGAGAGAGAACACAGAAAGTTTAATATGTGCTCATTTTATGAAGATGTTGCAAGTTAATATTTCCAAGGAAGAAGAAAAGACAGAAAATACTGCAAAAACGAGACATAATTTGCTTTGTGGATGATGACTGAGGTAACATTGAAAAACACAGCGTAGCAAAGCAAGTTAATAGTGATGCAGACACCAGTATTATTTTCAGGCATCACAGTGTTTGGTGTTTTTATTTATTTTTCTGTATTCTTTATACCCCAAAAATCTCATAGCTGATATAATCACCTCCGTGCAGCAGACCTAAGTTGAGTGCTTGTTTTATTTACACATTAATTCCTGCAATTCTTTGGTTCCATACTTTAGCATCAGGTAATTTTTGGAGCCACATTTAGGAATGTCTGTCTGCCTGAGGGCAGGAGGCTCTGCAGAGGGACCTGGGCAGGCTGGAGCGATGGGCCCAGGCCAGTGGTGTGAGGGTCAGCAGGGCTCAGTGCCGGGCCCTGCCCTTGGGTCACACCAGCCCCACGCAGCGCTACAGGCTGGGGCAGAGCGGCTGGAAAGGGCCTGGTGGGAAAGGGCCTGGGGGTGCTGGGTGACGGCCGGCTGGGCAGGAGCCAGCAGTGTGCCCAGGGGGCCCAGGCGGCCAGCAGCACCCTGGCTGGTGTCCCCAGCAGTGTGGCCAGCAGGACCAGGGCAGTGACCGTCCCCCTGCATTGGCCCAGTGTAGATCATAAACCTCCATGGTAATGCAAAAGCTATTATTTAATGCTAAGTCAATATATATTTCCTATGGCTTTAATAAATTTGAAGTATTATAAATACTTTTTCATACTACTATTGAAAGAATTTGATATTACAGTTTAATTGATTCTTTTTATGTGCTGATGCAGCTAACGAAAATCTTATGCAATCTCTTTTACAAGAAAGCTTAAGAAGACAGTTAAGGGTCCTGTGTATGTATGTATGTATCATTACAACTTTTTTGTTGTTGTTGGTTTTGTTTGTTCTTTATTTGTGTCATTTACAATAGCATAGGGATTATTGGATTGCTATACATCAAATACAGGTGATTTAGAAGATTCAATAAATGTAGTTAAATTGTGATGGTGGACTGCAACGTTCAAATAATAATGGTTATTACAGGAGAAAAATCTATCTAAAATTGACTTGATTTGTCCAGATTTATATTTTTTTTAATTTTTGTCAGAAAGGAAGAGTATCTGTGAAGTGGGCAACGTATACTTCATGCATGCATGTATACTTTCTTCTTCACAAGGCTTCATCTCATTCTCTTTTTTCCCTGCATGGCATCTTTCATTCTATTAGAGGATGGAAATAATACTACATGAATTACAGGGAGTGATAATAACTGCTAATGAAAACATTAGAGAAACAGAGCTAAGAAGCAAGGCAAAGGATAAAAATCCTTTGGATGAGAAACCAAACACAGCAAACAAAGGAATCAGTGCATGGCTGTAAATTAAGATACAGCTTTCAAAAACAGCTAAGTGAATATAGTACCAGTTTTCACTGAAATTTAGATGTCTAGTTAATACTAACTTACATAGTAGCACTTTAACTTACATAGTAACTCCCACCCTCCAACTTGTTAAAGTGTAGTTATTAATTGTTTTCTATAAATATTTCAGTAAGCATTAGTGGAAGGGCTGTAAAAATAGCACTTTGGACAGTTACAGTACAAAATCAAAATAGCGGAGCAGTTCCTTATTTTTCCCTTGTTCATTTTAATAATAATAATCATGGCTCATTCTCCATTTAGTTGACACCTCCATGTACAAAACCCTGTTTTTTCTAATGAGTGCTATCATTCATGCATATGTCTCTTACAGTAGTTTTCCTCTTTTCAGAGAAAACTTTCAGATATCTAATGTTTCGGCAAACCGTTGAAATCTTTAGACAAATCTCTGGTACAGCATTGTCAACAGCTTTTTGTTTATATAAAAATATTTTGCCATTAAACTGAAAGTTGTATGCAAAATATTCATGTCAAAAGAAGAAAAATCGCCATAAGCTTGCATTTCCTCAGAAAGATCAACCAGGAATTTGACCATGTGGTGTGGGGTTTTTTTTAAATGCTGCAACTTCACAACTTCAGATAATGTCCAATAAGAGAGGTCTTTTGTGCTTAGCAACTTGAAAAAACAGTCCCCTCTTTGAAACCTCTTCATTCTGCATAGTATGACAGCACCTAGCAAACAGGTGAACAAGACAGGTTGTCTATATGGTCTCCTTAGGCTTACAAAAAAATTGGTACTTTGTCTGTAAAAAAAGAAACGGTCATCATTATGCAGTTAATTTCTGCAGATGAAAATCTGAAGAAAAAACATTTAAAGTAACTTCCCTGTGTCATTATAAGCATGGGCTGCAGAAAAGCAAAATATGTCCTGCAAGACAATAAAAAGAACATATAATTTGAAAAGAGGCATAATATAATGAAAAAGAGTGAAATAACAATACACACACTTTACAGTGAAATTCAGGATTGAAGTCTAGAAGCGATGAGAATATTCCTCTGTTCATGAGAGAGTACTCGAAGAAGTTGGTTGGATCTGTGAAAAGTTTTTGCCTTTATAGACAGGGACACAGGAATCAGACAAAATGACAATCTCTATAACATATATATCCGTGAAACCATGATAAACAAACAGGTTTTAGGAACTTCTCATTCATATTTCCAAAGCAATGACAGAATAGATTATAAAAACAGTGTGGTTTATCCTATACCGTGTCAAATATTAAATACTTTAAGATGGTCATTGTACCACTAAACCTTTAAACATTAAGTCAGAGGCTGTGAATGTGATGGTGATGGCAACAGAAACTATTGTAGACAAGTAGATTATCTGTAAAAAGCGATACAGCAGCATGTTGCATGGGGTGATGTTCAAATTCTTGGGGTTTTTTCTTTGATTTAGTGTATAAGTCTTGCATCTGACAAAGGGTAATTCAGACCTTGGGAGTCACTTCTGATTTGACTCATATCTCAAACACTTTAATGACTTTAAACAACTGAAGAAGGGAAGAAGGAACAAGAAAAAAGCAAAGCTGGAAGAGTGATAAGATTGAGTAATCGGGAAGGAGTGAACACAGTAAAAGAGGGAAAGAACAGGAAAAGGGAAAAGCTTAAAGAAATGTAATTTAATTGCCATGACAGCTTGAATATTGCATGAATATTGTGATTCTTCCAGCAGTGAAATTTAATCAGAATTGGTTCTGGATTCTTGCATGCTTTTTACAGAAAGAACTGTGAGACCTGGAATTAAGTGTAAAAGAAAGAAAAACAAGTTTACGTGACACTGAGAAATTAAAAAATGGGACTATTGAAACAGTACCTTCAGCTTCTGGAACAAGGGAGCCAGACAAGAAAACTCCTCAGTGTAGTTGCTTCTTTTTTCTTTCAACAATTCCATCCCATTCCATTATTATTATTTTCAGTGAGTAACCTTAAATATATGCAGACATAAGTTTGAAACTCATCAGTACTTTGGCAAATAACATTGTCTATAAATGTTTTGGTGTTTAAAATCTTTTCTTAAATCATTTTTGTATTTATTTTTACCTATATGTTCATTTTTTTAATAAAGCCTGTGACAATTGTTTTATTAACTATGAAAATACTTTGTTAAATAAACATCTGATTCAACTTTCATTTTGGAGCAATAAATGAAATTCATGAACTAAGCTGATAATGCTTTTGAAAGAAACAAAAAGGGTAAAAACCCCATATCTGTAGCTAAAGCTTCTTGTAACATTGAACCATTAGTACAGTGAATCTCATTAGGGAGCTTTGGAGATCACTGGCTACTTTGGGTGCTGCCATGCAAAGGAGCAACAGTGGTGTGCTGACATGGAAGAGATAGAAATTTACATCTTCACCTGGACACAAACCCACACCCACACCCGAGGGGTAGTTACTCTTTCAGGAACATTTATCACTTCTTCATAAAGAGCCTCAGATACTGTACCAGTCTTGTTAACACAGCAGAAACAAACCAATCAAACATGCTTTATCCCACAGCAGCAAAAGATATTTCATTCTCTCCCACACCCCTTTTAGTTTCCACTCACAAAAATAATATTAAGCAATAAACTAGTGTGTGTTTTTTTCAACACCAGTCTCTGTAAGAATAAAAAATGTCACTTTCTCATGCTATTCATCTTTCTAGTAGAGCAAAGTTCTTTGGAGATTTGTTGCTTTAGTTTTTGTATGTGTAAACAAGTACCAGAACAAGACTCCCAATACTGTCTAGGTTCCAAGTAGCAAAATCAAACTCTAATATTGTTTGTGTTTCTTGGTGACAGTAATAATAATATAAATCATTATACTATAGTTAATTAAATTTTCCTTTTTACTTTATTGGAAGTCTGAAAGTAGGTCAGTATCTTCTTGAATTATCCATTTACTCTGATGAAGAATCCCTCTGTGTAGTTTTTATTCTTTTTTTGAAAGGATAACCTGTATCCAGGAAGCATTTGCAGAAAGCACATTTTGAACACACACCTGCCTTTGTATTAACACAACTCAAAGGATTTGACAGCTTGATAAAAGCAACTGTATTTTTTTCACTGGGGGAGGAAACTGGAGAAAGGATCTGTAGGAGTCAGCAGTGGAACAGTTAACAATACTGACACTTAAAACTCTAAATTCAGCCATAGCTACTGAGATGGATAGGGCAGTTCATATTTCCAAACTCTGCTGTTTAAAAGTGACTGCAGACAGGTACATCACAGTGCATTGATGAATGGTAATAATCATGCCTTAGCAGTGTCTTCAGAACATTTGAAACATATAAAGCCAATGCAGCAGAAGAGGATGAAGTGTACGATGAACAGTGACTTAATGAAACACAAAAAGTTAGTATGCTGTAAAAGACTTTTGCTGGCTTATGCAATCTTTTGCACTTTACAAAAATCACCTTTTTTCCTAATGAAATTCCGTTATGTGAGTAGTGCACAAGGTATTTTAGATACTGAATTATTCCCTAAACAGTATCACCTGTCTGACAGCCACAGAAATATTAACATGTTCAGTAAGTGATTTTTGTTAGAAAAATGTTCATGTGTGATGTGCTGATCCCTGTGGAAGGTATTGTTGAGAGATGAGAAAGGAAGAGTCAAAAGTTAGCTATTGTTTTTGCTGATGTTCTTTGCCTCTGAGCAGAATGCTGCAAGTCCTCTGAAACTGTGTGTTGTGTTAAGAGATAAAACAACAGCATGCAGGCCATTTGCCTATATAATTCCTTACCAAACCATGCTTTATGCACCACTTTATGCCTGTTGGGACTGACTACAGTTTAGGGCAGTCTGGCAATAAATGAGGGCAAGAGAAGAAAATAAGACAGGGACGAGTTAGACTTTTGGCTCATGAAAGCACTCTATTGTAAAAGCAATTGGCTTACACACCCACTTCAAAACTGCAAACACAGAAACAAAATATTAAACCTCCACTTGTTTTCCCATCCTGACACTGCAATCAATAGTAACTTAATCATATGCTCCCCTCCAAGGACGACTGTTTAAACTTAAAATTTTCTGCATGGGGATGTTTTGGGAAATGTTTATGTTTGTAACTCACTATTAAAAAAATATATAATAACAAACACTGTCCAACCCATTTGTTGTCTAGAAAACACAGAGGGCTGCATATTGTCACAAAAGTTAAGTATCGACTTGAATTTTTCAGCTGTATTTTTCTGTTGGGGGTATATTTTAGTTCAAAGGTTTTGGTTTTGAACCTTTAGAGGTTCATTTATTTGTTATGTTTTCTTGTCCCAGGAAAAAAAGAAACAAACCAAACAAAAAAAAAAAAAAAACAAACCCAACCACAACAACAAAAAATATCCTCCCAAACTGGAAAAAAGAGACCTGTGATTTTTTTCTCCTGGAGGATCCACTTGTGAGTCAGAGATGAACAAGCTAAACAGCTCTGAATGATGTGGAGTTTGCAACTGGATGTAGTCTGCCCCGTAAATGCATAGGAACAAAAATGTATTTGAAGCTTGGTAACACTGGTTAGTAGATTACCTGAGATATTTGCTTTAAGTTTTGGTTTACAAAACTCCTGGCCTGGTGTGTTCAGGACAACTTCATACTCTTGAGCAAGTTTACAAATTCTTAATCTTTTTCAATAAGGTGAAAAATGCAAAACACCAGTTGCTGTTTTGCTGTATTCAGAGGATAAAGTAGGTATTGTCTAGAACCAGCAGGAAGCAACAGACATAATACTGAAAAATAATGCTCTGAAGAAATACAATTTCCCATCTAATATAGAGCTTCTAAAAGTTATTTGGCTAGCACAAGTATTGCCAACTCTGTATGGACACAGAAGTGGCTTTTCCATTTGGTAGAAACACTAACATTTGAAAACATGTTAATGCAATGAAAATACAAAAAAATTTATCCATAAACTAAGAGTGAATTTTATAATGACATGTTGATCTATCTATTTTGGCATTTTTAACATTGAATGTTGCTAAAATACTAAAGATTATACTTAGAAGTGACACAAAACTATAAAATACTAAATGTTTATCCAAAACAAAATGACTCCACAGTGTTCTATCAAAATCTAATATTTGGTTGGATTTTTTTTGTTGTTTGTTCGTTGGTTTTACAAACAAGCTTTAGAAGGTTTTCCACTGTTTCTATTTTTAACTGTCTGCTATTTCTCTGTTACACTGAAAGTGGTGAGGACTCCTGTCCCTTCTTTAAGAACAGAAGGGCAAAAGATTTGTCATGGTTTGTGAAACTACTGGGAAGCATGATGCAGGTTAAAAGAGGGGAAACTTCAAAAGAAAAACTTAAAATTTAGAAAAAAATAATAGGAAAACCTGAGAATTCTCTGGTTCACACTCATTACTTCACTGCATTGTCACCTTAAATATTAATGATATTGCTGTTAATAAGCAACAGCAAAGCATAGTGCAGGTAGACAACAGCGCAAATGCAGGAGACATTTTTCTTTTTCTCAAGTTAGCATTGATCTACTAAACTAACAATACTGGATGGCAAATTCTGTTTCTCAGAACCTCAGAGAAGGTGGCTCCAATGTACATACCTCAAAATAATACTGATATGTTCAGCCAGAATTTGGAACCACAGTAAAATAACATCCAGACCACACTAACTACCCTCTAACATGCGCTTGCAGTGATACCAGTACTAAAAAGCTCTTGATACCTGAATTGCTGAGAGTGTCAAGAACCTTGTAAAGAAGATGAAGAGCTGATTTGTTGCAGAATTGTTTTTTTCAAGTCCATAGTTTTAACATTTTATTTTTCAGACTCTTATTTTCCCATGGTTTCCCCTTCTACTATGTGGTCTTTTACCATAAGCCTTCTTTCCCCTTCTCTCTTTAATTTTGGTCAAGCTATTTTTTACCTTCACTGAGCCTTTGGCTTCTTTGCAATGTTATGTTTCTAATTTGCTTTTCCTTGCAATTTCTTCTATAGGTTGGGGTGGTTTTTATATATTTTATGTAATTATGTTTGGAATCTACTGTTTATTTACCTTGCTGCTCCCTGCCCCCCCTTGATCAATAAGTCCACCCACCCTCTTTCTATTTTTTTGTTTCTGGATAAGTGAATTGTAAGGTCTTTTTTCTCCACATATTTTATTATTTTATTTTAAGAAGCACTGATTAACACAGTCAGATATTACTTTTCAGCTCTGAGCCATCAATTATCACTCTTTAATAACTGGCTTTCCTCATTCTCTGTGTTTTTTCACCTTTCTTGAAATTTCCAATATTCACTCATCATTTCTTTTGCTGTCTTGTGAGGCCTGGTTTTCTCTAAAACTTTATCACCTTTTCTTCATAAGAATACTACTACCATTTTTCTCTTCCAAGTGTTTTTTCTCTTCATGGAATTTTGTCTTCCTTCAAACAAAAGAGCTCTGATTTACTTGCTGTAACATCTTTTGCTTTGGGACTCAAACACTTTCCTGGCTTAATCTTGCATAAAGCTTACTGCGGGCTTTGTTTCCAAGAAATTTTACTTCTCATGGTCTTCATCTAATCTCTTAAGTAATTCCCTATTTTAATTAGCAGATATATTGAGTGTAAATGGGAAAAGCAATATTTCACACATTCCTTGCTCTTGTCTGGCCAGATTCTGTTGCCTTGTCTCAGCAGTTGATAAGGAAGTAAGTGAATGTTGACCATGTCCCAGGCAGCACCTGAAAGGGTCTGTGTGTGCTTACTGCAAATACATCTTATCCTTTTTACACAGTGCTATAGATTCCTTTACCCAGAAGTGTGATACTTTACCCTGCATAAGTTTGTTTATTTTAGAAAATTCAGGCCTAATGAAATGGTCACAAACAGTCATGGAGTCTTCATTGGTTTGTGAACTTGAGTTCTCCTGGATCCACCTAGTAGTAAAGAAAGGTGGCAAGTGGTACAGCTGACTGTAGCAAGTCAGATCTTAAAATACTTAAAAAACCTACATCAATAAATATTTTTTCTCTATGTGGCAAAGCAGACTCCAGTTGTCTACAGAGTGAAAGTAGTATTCAAACCCAGTGCTGGAGTTATAAATAAGTTGGTAATGAACTGGTTGCTTTATGAAATGGACAACTATAATTGGAACTTTTTTCTCTTGCTACTTCAAATCTGGCTACCATGACAATAATTTAATTCTTTCGTGGTTGCTGGATGGTCAGAATTAACTCTTGAGGTAACCTTAGGTCAGTTTCTTACTCCAGATTTGAAAATGTGAAAGCAGATTTAGTGATGCTCTGGCCTGGGAATACATAGAGAATGTAAACTCCAGGCATGTCTCTTTGATTCCTTCTAAACAAGGGAAGTCACTGACTAGGGAGACATAACTTGGGATCTACAGAAAGTTAAGAAAGAAAGTCAGATCATTCACAGTTTTTTTTCACATTATTGACAACTTCTTGGCAGTGTTGCAAAAGATTTCTTTGGTATTGATTGGTTGTAAATTATTTATGCTACTATTTCTACTATAGTAACAGTTGGCTTTATGATGTGCTGTTTACTTTCTATAGAATGGATGTGTATCCTCTACCTGATCAAAAAGTTGTTGATGACCACAGTCTGTGGATCAGAACCTGCTACACCACCTAAAATAAACCCAAACCAAATTACAGATTTCCTCCCCACCAACAAAGCTCTGTATTGATAATGTTTGAAATACTTTGGTCTGGCAAAATCATACACAGAAGGACATATATTATTCAGCTCTTTAACTCAAAATTTAAGGGAAAATTCTGATTAACCTTCTGGTCTGGCAAAACCATACACAGAAGGACATATATTATTCAGCTCTTTAACTCAAAATTTAACGGAAAATTCTGATTAACCTTCCCACATTAAGGTTAATTTACGTTCACTTTTTCTTCTGATATGTGAAAATATTCTTGAGCACCACATATAAATAACTATACCCAACATATAAAAAAATCTTGTGGCTGTGTTACAAAGGGGCTAGTAGGCCTCAATCTGCACAAAGCAGAGTATCAAAACCCTTAATTGCAATCCTTATCATTTGGCCAATATCCCTGCTGTCTACTGTAGGTAGCACTTCAATTTCAAAATGGCTTTTGAGCTTTATTTTGCTGAGTTGGCTACAGTACAGAATTTTCTATACCTGCTCACTGTTTGCAAAAACAGATGCATTTCCTTTGATTCCTACAGGCCTTAACTTGATTATGTCACTTGTGAATTTGGATCTTCTGTTGAAGTGTTTTATTAAACTTAATTCAGTGGAGGTGTTTGAAAGGTAGTTCAGTCCATTAAAACTGGATTCCAGATCTCAGTATGGTTTTGCCTGTGCATCTGTTCTTCAGTGCTTTCTCCTGAGTACAACAGCCTGGTTACCAGCATTGACTTTGTAAAACAGAATTTTCCTCCTTTAAGTAAATGACATATATCCTCCTGCAGAATAGGCTGTTGGCTATCATCAGATGTTGAGAATGATGGCAGGGAATGCCTGTCTCATTTATCCTCTGTGGTGCCCCAGAGGAAGCATATGGTATGCATCTTGGATGGGTTAAAAAAGAAACAATGAGGAATTCAGCCTGCTGGGTTTCTTTCTTCTTATCCTCAACTTTTTCCCCAACTTGTTGTATGAGAAAAAGGAAAAGGTCTTAGTACTGGCTGCATATAGAAACTTCTCTCTGAGTAACCTTTTCTTCAGAGTTAAAGTGAAGATGTACAGTCTTCCTTCATTCTTCTTACTTTGTTGGAACAAGGGTGTGTTTTCCATGGCCCAAGGTCAAAGTTAACAAAGTTCACCGGTAGGTCTACGTAGATATGTGCAGAAATTAAAGTCTCTGACAGTGGTAAAACTTCTTTTGTGTAGGATCAATTAGCAAAATAAACCTGCACCGAATTGAAAGTCCCTTTGTGTGCACTGTAGGTAACACCAGGTTCCAAACAATACAATTTCACCACATAACTGCAATGTTGCCATCATCATTTGCTGTACATCTTAAATCTATTTACAAGGCTATTTTATTTGATATTATACTAAGTGGAATTATAAAGAATACATAAAGTAATTTTACTGAGTCTGTGCTTAAAATAATTTACACTGATTAAAGCTAGATTTAAAAGTTCCACTTACTGCTTTCTTTTGCATTTTAAAACAGAGCTCTATAATTATAATATAATGTAATTTTAGCAGTAATGAGTAAACTTGGGAAAGTTGCTTTTTAGTTTTATGTAAGAAAAATGGCTGAAGTTCAACTAGTTGTTTAGCCAGAAGTTAGCATGTCTTACTATACTTCAATTTTTATTAAAGTGACAGGGAGGGTTTTTATTATGACTGCAGTTCTTGAGGTGGAACTGAAAATGTCTCTAGAAATATTCTTAAGGTTTTTCAAGAAACCTTTCTAAAATAAGAGCCTGACTATTATACACTTTTTCAAATTCGAGTGTAATTCAATATGGTTTTGTTCTGTTTAAGACAGTTTCACTGTTCTCCTTACACAGTGAAATGAGAGGTGTAATGATGAAAAGGATCTTACAGGACTGTCCTGGGTAAAGTAGGAGAAGTGGCTAGAGTAGCTTTTAAGTTTGGATGAAGAGGACAGTTTGGAAGTAAATATTCTGATCTTCCCCACTCAGTGAGATATGATTTCTCTAACAAAGTGGTGTTGAAGCACAGAAACTGCATCTACTCTTCATAAAACTAAAACACATGCTAGAAGTGCATGCTGTGTACTAGCCAATATTCATGGGGATATTCAGCCCATAAAATGGTATTAGAGCTCTTCTGAAATGAATCACATCACCCCACCTCATATAAAGTAGACAGTTATCTGGTTTCCCGCACAGCCTTGATGGTGGTGTGCCTTGCTATCAAATAATGTAGCTAAATCCTTAGCAATTATGTTTCTTGTTTCTAAAAGACAAGAAACAGTTAGTCCATACCCCAAAGTCACCCTGTGAAGATAAATACTTTAAAATTTGTAAGCCACTCAGATGGGGAGATAATGAGGTCCTCATAGACACTGTGCTGCAACTTTCTGTTCAGAAACATTCACTGATGCCTTTCTCTCTCCTGGGCAGCATCCTGGGCTTGTAATTCTGGTGACAGATGCCATGTCCCACATGACTGTTGCAGAGCCCCAGCTGCTTGCTGCAGGAGAGCTGTGACGCCCCCTCTCCAGATACTTTTTCCTCACTTCTGATTTTATTTCAATGTAAAATGCTTGGACTGAATTTCAGAAATCAGGAAATCCAAGGACGGAGAATTTTTACTGGTTTTGCAATGAGCTGGAACCTCTGGTTGTCAGGAATGACAGAGCTTTTCTTGGGGACTAAGAAGAAGGGGAGTAAAGTAATACTCTATGTTTAAAGTCAATGAGGTGTTTGTTTTCAAAGCCATCAAGAATGAGCTTAATTAAAAAAAAATATTGAGAGAGAAGCAACTTCTCAGCACTTTTCTGATCTGATGGCATATCTATAAACTTCTTTTCTGCATTTCTTTTGGTGAAGTAAGAATAATTTAGTAAAATATTTACTGAGTACAAGCTTACACAAGTGGTGTGGTCTCATCAGCACATTAAACATAGGTCATACGTTTATGAAGAAAGACTTCCAGACATATTCAAATTTGTGAGAATTTGGGGAGGGGACAAAATGAAACTCTAGAAGACTCAGAAATGAAAGGAACAGAAATCACACAAATTCTTAACACTTCTAATTAAGTGTTACAATTTCTTTCAGTGTTTCATCAAAAATCGATATGTGTTTTGTTTTGTTGGTGTTTTTTGGTTGTTTTTTTTTGTTGTTGTTGTTTTGGGGTTTTTTGTTTTGTTTTGTTTTGTTTTGTTTTTTTCCAGAGAGCAAGACTCTGGCTGTAGAGGCAGATAAGTCCATGAGAAGAGAAAGGAAAGAAAAGAAAAAAAAAATCCTTCCTTTTTGATTTATGAAAACTGTTTCAGGGACAAAGACTGGGGACTGCCCCAGAAAGTTTGACAACTAAATTTTAAAAGTGTAAATGAGAATGAGATTTGTAACAGGTAAATATTTTGTTGCTAGTCTCTTAAAGCTTTAGTGAACATCTGAAGATTCATGCAACACCGATAAAAGAACAACTACTGCACCAAATGATGTTAGGATAGTTTGTAAATGTGTGATCCAATAAATAGTCTGATTTCTACACTCTAGCATGCAAAAACCTGAGCTTAAATTGTGTTTTATCACATTTAGGTTCTGCATGAGGAATAAGTTATGTGATTTTTTGTGAATTTTCAAGGACATTAACTTACTTACAGGGCTAAAATGAGGATAGAGGAGTCAGAAGCATATTTTCCAGACTGTCTTCAAAGATAATATTGTATCAGTGCTCAGATTTTCATTAGATTTCAGCTTCTCCTCACCTCTTTTTTCCTTTCCTTACTTTCAATGGGAAAAAAAAATAACTTAGAGACCATAAAGCCACTTCTCTGATCTCTTCTTGCTACTTGTCCTCTCTCTTGAAAGTCATAAAAACATCAGAGCTGGAGTTGAACTGAGAAGAGTATAACATCAACTCCCAAAATAAGCTAACCGTATGAAGTGGCATCTACTGTATTTAAATATTCATTCTTTTAGTTAGTAATTTGCATGTTAAAGCCCTTCAGGCTCCAAGAATGTGACCCTGGTGTCAAAGGAATGGAAGGGCACATTTTTATTATTATTTTTCCTATATTTATTCCATAGTGGCATTTTAAAAAAAACCTCTCTGCGCCTTTCTTGGCCTGTAAGAGCAGCTGTTCCCTCCGACATCAGTTATTCTCTCTGATACCCCTGAAACTCTATGCACCTCAATACAAATCTCTGTTTGTGGTGTCTTCATTATTGATGGTGAAGCTTACATTGCAGTCATTGCCTGTTTCTTGTGAAGACATGATGAAATAGCCTTTGAAGAAACAGGATCATGGAACAGTACTATAGCTGTGATAATACAGGGCTCAGCACACACTGCAAAATTGGAATGCGGGTGTCATCTCTGCGGATCACCTTGCTGCTATGCTACTAGTATCCTGAGGCAAGAACTAAGTAGCTGGCTTGTATTGTTTGGACAGACTGCAGGCACTGCAGTATAGGTGCACTCAAAACTATGCTAAAAATGGTGCTTTTTAATTCAAGGTATGTTTGTATATAGCAAAATGTGGTCTAGAAGTACTCAGTGGACTATGTGAGTGCTTAAAGCAAACTGGTCACATGAAAATAGGGTGAAGAGTGAACTGTTGAATTTCACTGATTACTGATGTTTCCAAGTCACTATACATGTCACGCCTAAAATGACAAGGTTAAGGAAGAAAGAGTAGTTGAAAAGGGTAAATTATACAAGAGCACCCTGGAAAGAAACAGTACTGAAAAGAGATTTATTTGTGGCAAATTCTTGGAAGCTCTCCCCATGTAAAGAGTGGAGTACTGATTTCAGGTTAATGAAAGCTTGCTCGAAGTTAATGCACCAAAGTCAGTGGCAGACAGGATTGGAAAAAACAAGTGAGGAAAAAAAAAAATCACTTTAATATCTCTTTTTGCTCCCTGGTTCCTTCATGTCAATGGATTCGTTCTTGCTATCGTCTTCCAAAAAATTGTTATGGATGTGCTTCTTGACAATCAGACGCATCTTGCAAAAGACTTCCTAGCCTGCAAAACTTTTCCAATAGCATTCCTGGATGCCTTATTTATTTCCCATCTACCCACTACAACATTTACAAGAACAGCTCTATTAAATTTGATCTGGTATGCCATTCAATTAGATGAAAACTTCACTCTAAAGGTGATTTTGGGAAAGATAAGACTGTTACTATAGTTGTTCAGTGTATTCTCAGAGGCAGATAGCACTATACAGTATAATTGCCTCCAACTAATAATCTAAATAGGGACAACAGAACACAAAACAAGACAAAACAAAACTAAACAAACAGCTAAAGGGAATCTTTTGTGTTAGGAAACCTTCCTCCAAATAAAGGATTAATTTAATAAACTGAATAAAAACTGGAAGCAAACTTTATGTAGATTTGTCTAGCAAATTTCCATTTTTTGGAACATTCTTAGTGAAAATCATACTAGTTTATACAGTATGCAGGCAAAAAAAAAAAAAACCAAAAAATCTGAGTTAGGCTACTTCATTAATTCTCCAAAAGAGTTTTTAAAATGAAATCTGAAAAGATTTTTTTTAAGAAAACAATACTGATAGAGATTATTTTTTCCATGCTAAAAGCTAACATATTTAGTTGTTTCTTTCCTGTTCTAAGAACACAGTCTGCAAGCTCAGGGGATTTGTGGTTCTGTGTTCATAAAAGATGCTTTGGGTCAAACCAGTTTGATTCATCTTAACATGAAACATTTCTTTTAGTATACAATTTATTGTGGTAAATGTACTTGTATCACAAGGGCAGCTTGTGTGAGAAACTAAAAATAATAGCTGTTATGATAGCTCAATTGTAACATACTTCCCAGATCTCATATTGGATCACAGCAAATGACAGTAATAGTTTCCTTGCCCCAATTTTATAGCAAACTCTGCATATCATTCTGTGATAAAATGAAGAAAAACAAAGAAGCTAAAAAACCCCCACGAACAACAACCAAAAACAAACAAACAAACAATCAGCCAAAAAACTCGGCAAGAGCTAAACCAGATTTGACAGGACGCTGATCTTTTGAGAACAGTTCTCAAAGAACAGTACATGGTTTTGTTTGTTTTGCTTGTGTAGGGGTGGGATGGAATGTTTATTTCTTAAATGGACTTAAAAGAGGGCAAAGATAAAAATTAAGATAGGTATGCTTAACTTTCACTGCTGCTCCAGAATCCACATGGAGACGTATGTGTCTATGTATGAACCAGAAACCAACCATTCAGGAAGAGTATTAGAACAACTGTTTTCAGAAGGGTGTTCATGTATAAAGATTGTATTATACAAAATATACATGTATTATACATGTGTTTGTGTACTTAGTTTATCAAACATGAATTACAGCCTGGTTCATTTTTAACAGAACATATTGTCACCAACCCTGGATTAAGGTTTAGAAAGATACACCATCTAAATTTACTTCATTTTATTCACGGACACTCACTGACATTCACCAAGGCACTTCTACGTGATACCTATTTTTCATTCCAGTCTTTTGAGGATATTGAAGAAATGACAATATTTCCTAAGCATCATCTAAAACTAGAAAGAAATGGGAATATACTGTCAGTTACTGTTCCAATCCATGATTCTTTCCCTCATGGTTCATTTCCATGTGAGTAAAAGGATCATGATGAACAGGATTGACAAGAACAGCTTTTTATGAAGAAGTTGAAGTTAGAGGATAGGTATGGATGTTGCTGACTCAGACTGACTGGGGACGAAAGCACAGGTTCAGTATAAGGAACACTGCTTAATACAGATGCTGCCATATCATCATCTGCTTCACATCACAGAAAGGCTAGAGATCTGGTAGGCACTGAAGGAGGCATCACAGACATACTTCCTCAGCAGACACCACAATAATTACAGGAACATCTCTGGCACATTTGTATAACCTTCATATGATTTATATAATCATGTCACAATCTAGCTCAGTCCAGAGGTGGTGTGATTCATCAAAATGTTGCTTGAAACTGAGAAAAATCACACAGAAACCTCTGCCATGAGGGGAGAAGGAAAGTTTTTATACACTGTAGAGGGGGGGAAATGGATCTCTGCATTCTGGAACAGCAATTGAATCTGGGGATACCCTGCAAAAACATACATAGAAGATGTTTTGATTGTGCTACTCTCCTTATTAAAGCTCAGACTCAGTCCCTCATCTAATTTACACACAAGTAGGGAATGGGTCATTCTGACTACCAGGGAGAGGATTTCCAGATTACCTCCATAGGCTAGTGCTGCTGTGAAAAAATACACATGGGAAATAATTTCCATAGACATAAAATTATTTAAAATACAGCAAACTCTCTGCACTATAAGGGGGCACCTCATGCCAGCACTGTGCTAATGTAACTGCTGTAGTGGGAACTAGAACCTGTCCTGCTCTTACTGTATTATTATTTCTAAATGTGCTCAGGCATGAAGATGTTTTTAAAAGTGTAGTTCATTTTATCGTGAGTCTGGAGATTTATGCTGTCATGCTGTAACTCAGGAAGCAATCAAACAAATGAGAAAAACATTCTATATCAGAAATCATTAACTGCGTTTAAAAGTTAAAAGTAGAAAATGGAAGCCCTTGTTATGTTATACCCCTGGAAGTGGAGGATGAGAAACTTAGGTAGGAGGAGGGTAAGAGTTTTTGTACTCATATCTGTGTAGAAAAAGGATACACTTTCTTAATCTAAAGTTTATACTTTTTTGTTGAAAGAGAACAACAATTTAATATAACAAATTCAGTAAGAGGCATTTTGATTTTCCCCAAACAAACTAAGAAACAGACAAATTTTTTACTGGAAATGGTTCGATACTAGATTTACTGACATGGAAAATAATTGGAAGAACATTAAGGCAAGAAGATTATATTTATATTCTAACAATTTATAATATCAATACATCCCCTTCTTGCCCATACTAGATTAATTTCTTCCCTCTGTTTATTTTTTGCTGACTTTTTCCTATTTCCTTTTTAGGTATCTGACTCAGTCACTTTTCTACTATGATCAAAATCAACCAGTTTGTCTTCTTTACCCTCATAGAAGCCAAGCTGAAGCCTGTTGAAGTACAGGCAATGGCAACTGTGATCGCATCTTATCTTTGTTTAACCTTCACATACGGAAAGTTGTCCTCACATGGACATCATTAATATTCTCCAACAAACTATGGGCCAGGAAAGTTTAAAGTTTTCTTGGTAAGTCTGGAACGTGGCATTTGCTGTGAACCAGCATGCCTTTAGTTGTCTATGGTTTTGCTTTATGTTATTGTTGTGTCCCTTCTACTTC
This sequence comes from Falco naumanni, assembly GCF_017639655.2. Classification (NCBI taxonomy): domain Eukaryota; kingdom Metazoa; phylum Chordata; class Aves; order Falconiformes; family Falconidae; genus Falco; species Falco naumanni. Next base: position 16,345,444 of record NC_054080.1, on the reverse strand, counting down.
CCTTGCCCTGGTGTTTTTAGACTTTTTGAAATCCCTCAAAAGTTTCTCTGTAAAGTTCCAACAAGATCTGTCAAATGAAATTTCAAAAATCTGGCCAATTTATACATATATATGTATGTATTTATACATGTATATCTGTATAAAGCATATTTGAAATGCATCTAACATAGCATAGAATATAATGTAAGGTATAAACAAGGATCTTCTAAATAAAATTGATACTATTTTTTTCTTTCTATTATTCAAAATACTTTGGAGGGCAAAAGTATTTCACCCACTGTGGGTGTTAGAAACTGCAGTACAATAATCTCAATATATCTGTAAGAAGGCAGACAGGACTATTAGTATGATACTCCTGGGAGGGCTCAGTTGCTGTTCTGTCTGTATGTACCAGGAATCAGTTTTAGTTTGTGGCTGTGCCTGAATGTAGAACTCTGAGGAGCACAGTGTTGTAATGCCCCAAGAGATCTGCATAAGACAGGACAGGTGAAGCAGGTTTTCCTGTCCCAGGTCTGTGTCCCTGCCAAACTGCACCTGACTTCAGAATACATCAAACCCACGGAGAGGACAGCACGCAGCACCCATTGGGAACTACATCCCTGCAAGTATCAAGCTCATAATTCCCTCGAGCACCATATTACACAGAACCAGCTGGCATAAAATGACCCTGAAGTAGTTCAGGTGCATTTCTGCTAATAAATCTTGGTGAACCTGTGCTAAATGTGCATTTACAGCACAGTTAATCCACAGCTGACAACTGGAGATGACAGACCTGTTATTTATAAGAATTAATGTCAAGTCCACAAACAGAAGACTTCCATTTCTTTCACAAATAACGTCTGTCATTTCTAGCTCATTGTGATGTATGATGAATGGAAAACTAACTTAGAAACAAAGTTACAGTGTCCTTGTTACTTCCAACATAACACAAAGAAACTATTGCAGAAACAAAATGTATACTGTGAACTGTCAGACACAGATGTTAGAAACTAGGGGGTGGTCAAATTAAAGGTATTTTATATATGACAGCAACTACAGTCTTCAGAAAAATAGTTGCTCCAAAAGGATTTAATAATGCCATGCTTACGCATGTTTAAAGCTAGCTTTATAAGGCAGGGGACAGCTAGCACTTGGATATGTCTGTGTGTGGTGTACAAAACCCCAGTGTCTTACCTTGCACATACTTCTGTTCAAATTTCTTCTCAGAATGAACACTAGGAAGTGTTAATTTCATCAGTGGTGACATAAATATACCTGTGTTTGAGGTGTCATAGCCAAAATGTCTTTAAAGAAAATCCTGAAAGTAAAAATGCAACTGGTTTGTGACCTGGGAATAGTAGTAGGTCTTGAGGAACAGAATAAGGACACTCTTACATATTCATATTTTTTTTTTTTAGTAGTTTGGGGTTTTGCAGAAGCAAAATATAGAATATTAAATTTTTACTTCCTTTACTGATGTTAGTTGATCAACATCACAATTACCTTAGCTGTTTTGTCTGGTTTTCTAGTGTCTGTAGCTTAGAAATGCAGAATATCATGTTGCCTTGAACTAAAACTCAAAAGTATAAAATAAATGATATTTAAGGAACATAAAGAAGTTCAGATTAGGCCTGTAAAGTTAGCTATGAAATATATTTACAACTTTATGGAATTTCAGGGCCGCAAAAAAATATGAAGAGAAATACATACAGAAACAGCATATAGTAGATTTACTTTATATTTAATGTATTTTTATTTTGAAATATATAGTACTTGAAGACTTGGGAGTTATATTTACGTGTATAAACATGGTTCTTAAATGAAATTCCTCTTTGCATTATTCTGTTCATTTCACCATTAACCATGTGTGTCTGATACATCAAATATAAGCAAAACCGCAAACTCTTCCACTAGATATTGCTTTTCTCCTGGGAATTTTCAGGGTTTAAGTGGGAATGTTTTTCCTTATTATTTTATAGTCTGTGAAAGACCAACTAAAATGTCAGTGTGTATCAGACAAATGTAGCTGTTGCATTATTCATTATTTAAAATCTTGTACTTAATGAGGAGGCTATATTGAAGTCTGCTGTATGTGTGACCACAAATACAAAAATGTCACTTCTATGCCCTTTCCAGTATATTCCATTTGGATCTTGTTCCGTATGATGTAGATTACTGACATGAAGAACTTTTTAATAGGAAACAGGGCTTTCTAGGGTGATATTTTTATATGTATATTTTAGAGAGGCTGCAGAGGCATTACTATGTGTTCTACTTAGAGATGGAAAATGTTTCATTACTCATTTTTAATTTCTCCAAATACTCATAATGTCTGTATCCAATGGTATTTTCATAACCACTGATATTTTTATATGATTGCAAGTGATTGAATTATCACAGGTAGTGTACAATAGTGAAGTATACTAATATTATATATTTGATTCAACCTTGTAAAAAATGCAAGCTCAGATATTTTTGAAGATATTCTGAAGTAATTTCTGATATCTTGAGGTATGCACCAAGCTTGCTATCTGAGAAGCACGTGTGGGCTGACATACTGTTGGCTAGTTAAATGAACTTTAAAGCATAGACTTAAAGGTTACTTTACTTAAATATATTAGATGCATAACTAAGCAGTATGAAGTACTTTCAGATTTGGCCATGTTGGTAAAGATTTCTTTTCCAATGTCTTTAAAAGGAGTACATACATAAAGCAGTGTTCATTAACAGAAAACATTTGTTTCTTCTACGCCTTTATTTTTACAGCTGTTTCATTGATGCATGCATTTGTTTAATGCATCAATTAAAGAAACATCCATGTTGTAAGAGCTTTCAAATGTTTAAAAGAGCAAATCACATTTCAATATGGCATTTAATATGCACATCTGTGTTCACTAATGGTCAAATGGATCTGTGACAGATGTATCTCTATATGAAAAAAAACAAAGGAGTATTTAAAGAAGCTGCTTTATGTGTGCTTAGCTGAAGAAATCCATGACAATAGAAGATACCCTCTTTATTTTTTACTTATATTTGGTTCATCCTTGGAGCACTGGTGTTATGTGACCTACAAAAAAAGAAGCTTTTAAAGATGGGTAACGATAAGAAATACGAAAAAGCACTTCCTTGATTCAATAGTATCGTATATGAAATACTCAGTAAGACTTACCTCTTAAATTACTGCACCACTTCTGGAAAACTTGAAAAAATTTGGGTCCTACATTTACAAAGGAATATATTAAAAGACAAAAAAATATCTTATTCAGCTCTATTTTTATATGCTTCTTTTTGCACAATGGTGCTGATAATGGAGAGAAATGCAGGACTGATTTTCATAAATGATAGATTCACTCTAAAATTAAATCCACATCATGCATTGATATTTATAATGATAAATATTTGACTTCTGTTTGCTCTAATAAGGTGGATTTGGCCCTTGCAATATGCTATTGATAAGCATGTTATTGGCAAGATCTCTCCAAGATCCTCAATCATTTATTTCAGGGTGTACACAGAAGACTAATAAGCTCCTGGTCCTTTATTTGCAGTCTTGAAATGCAGAACATACTAGTCAGATAGCATTTAAAGTTGAACTTTACAGCACACTCAGACCAATAAATATTGGAAAAAAAGAGCTTGAGATTTCAGCTGATTGCCAGGAAACTAACAACACCACAATGTTCAGAGATTTTAAAAATGACACGGAGATAATGAAACAATTTAGAGTTAATGGAACACTATAAGAGAAAGATGCTAATGATCCAAAATAATTTCTGCATTCTTTAGTGTGATTTCCAGGCTATCTTTCTGCAATATGGGGACCTACCCTCCCTTATAGCAGTACTTTCTGTGCAGGAGAGAGGCACAAAGGTTTCACTCATTCAGAATAATAAAAATACCTTTTAGAGCTTAGATGGGGATAGGTGACATAAGAATGAAATTGAATTGCTGTTTACACTTTTTTGGGTGTCCTGAATTCTGAGACTGCATTGAATTTTTGCCATGATATTGTTTTAAATTGTGGCATTGTGCAAAACTGCTGTCGCACTCTCTCTTGAGGGCAACAAGGAGGCAACACTAACAGTCAATAGCTAGTAGCTCCCTCCTCTTAATTAGAGGTAAATTACATGGATCCTTTTTCAAAGGCACAGGAAATGTTGAGTAGGAAAGACACACTTCCCTAAATACAGACAGGGTTGTGAGGTCCTTAATGGTTAATGTTAGTGACTGACGCAAATGATGCACATTAAAATTGAAGACATGTCACATTAGTTCTTCTGTGACAAAAAGTTTCATTAATAATTAAGCACAGTTTAGAAAGCTAATCTATTTTTATGCTTAGATTTGTGTTAAAAGGAGGCACAAGCTGCTTGCAAGAAGCTGTCTCCTGTATTAGAGGGTGACAATAGCTAACTGTGATCCTTCTGCAGCTAATACAGCAAGTTTAACTGCAAAAGATCAGCAGCAAAGTTAATATTGTGCTTTTGACACTAGCAGCTCAAGGCATGGTACAAATCCAGATGCCTGCTTTGCCTCTGCTTGTCTGGTATATTTGATGGAACCTATGTCAGGAAATCTTACTTCTTAGATGGCTGTCTACCCATTTTTTGATTTTTTGTTCTTAAGTTTGTCAAAGCCTATGCCTGGACACAGTTTTCACATACAAGTAAAATCAGTCTTGTAAAATGATATCAGGAAACTAGGTTGTATCTTTACTGATGCAAACTGCCATAAGCAGTTTATGTTTTCAGAGTAAGGCCCTAGTTTAAAGAACTGTGTAAAAATACTACCCAGCATAGATGTAGTCTCAGATCAAGGAAATATCTGTATAAACACACCATAAGAAATGTAGGCTTTGTTAGGAATGTTCATGTGCTGATTTAAGCTTCAGAGAACTTACTTTCCCAAACTTGGTGTCTCCATTCCCACAGATGCACAAAACAGAGCTCCTGTACTGCTGTGGAAGAGGAAAATGCAAAGTAGTTTTGAAGGAGTTGCAAATAAAATCGCTGAAAAAATTAACATGGAGCTGTGTACAGGGAGAGTTCGCAAGCCACTGTGGAGGGCTGCTTCTCCCACCATGGGGAAAGAAGCAGTGTGAGGAGGCATGCGAGCAGTTTTCAATGCAGTTACAACTAGAACTTGTGGGAAAGTAGCGAAGACTGATCAAGAGCCCTGTAACCAGAGGCACAAGTAAGAAAAAGGAAGAGTATTGTCAGGATATCTCCACTGCAGAATGAGCTTTCACTACACTAATTCTGTTTTGCCTCCAGAGGGCTGAGCTCAATTTTCCTAACTTGAACAAATAACACTGCGTACTTGTAGGGATTAATTTTATCTATTGCGTGCATTGTAATAAAAGCCCCACTGGGCAGTTACATATCAAATTACAAAACGTATAAGCAGTCTTATTCCTTTTTCCCTAACTTTCTTGCTTCTTGTAAAGCTAAAGATTAATTACTGTTTGAGCTGCCTCAGAGGATGGGAAAAAAAATGAGGGGAAAAAAATTATATACTAAACCCAAACTCATGACATGTCTTTTTTAAAAAACGTGTATTTATTCAGAGTTTCCATAGTTTTTATTTAAAATGACAAATAAAAACATGATCACACTTCTAAACAGGGTATTGTGACAACTCTTTTTACCTGTATTTTCTGACCCATTATTAATCCTCAGAAGTAATCTTAAAATCAATTGCTGTCATTAAGATTTGACCACACAATATAAATGGCTTTTTAGATGTATTTACCTTGAAATAACTATTGAACTTGAGAGATGGTGAGTGTCATGAATATGAGAGATGTACAAGAACCTTAACAATTTCTGCTAATTGCTAGTATGCTTTCTTATTTCATTTTTTTCCTTTCCCCCCCCCCCCCCCCCCCAGTTTCCACAAACTGTTTCTGCCCACAGTGATTTGTTTGTTTTTAAAAGAACTATTTATGACTACTGCACCTTAATTTCGTTCTCTTAAATCTCTGAAATTCTTTAGGTGTCTCATTTCTTTCACGTTAATGAGAGCTCCAGCTTCGCCGCCCTGCCCCCCCTTTGCCCCCTTAAAGTGTACTGTGTTGTTGTATGTTGTATGTTTCACTCACACTCTTTTCTAAAATGCCAAGTAGTATATTGTGCTTGCCTTGTCACTACGAGGGATTTTGTTGTATTGAAGGTCTTCCTTCCTGCCTACAGATCAGTAAATAGGACTGGAATAGGAAACCTCCAGATTCTAGATTTATTTTTGTCTCCTCTGAAGAAGCCTAATATACCAACTTTTTTTATATATTTCTTCCTAGTGCTCTTCAGTCCCTAGTTTGCAGAATCATAGACTTCAAGGAAGATTTCAATCACATGACTAGTCCATTTCTCTGTCTTAACAGTTGCTTTTTCCTAATGTTGTAAATAGAGATTCTATAACTTTCTATTTTTTTTCTACCTAGTTACCTATTAGAATTGATATTATTGACCAAGCAGTTTTCTAAAAGAACAAGATCATACTGATGGTATTCATCAGGCTGAGTAACATGGTAAGGTACTAGCTCGGCAATTGGTTTCCAGAGATCCTAAATCACTGGTTTCTGAAATTCGACATAAATTTGCTACAAAGGATGTTTCATTTTACAGCAGTGTGCATATTTCTGCTTGCCTTATCATTATCTGGAATTATTTCAGTTTGTAACCTTTTGTAGTTAAAACTTTAAAACTGTGGTTTGTATTAGTCAATATTATTCAGTAGTCTAGCTTAGTATTTTAGCTCAGCCTCTATCTGACAGGTTCCTTGATACTTGCCTAATTATTTGTGATCAAATTGAGTCTACATGTCCAATAAACAGCTCTGCTTCTTCCAGACCCATGCCACTACACTGAAATGGGTTGAATTTGAACTAGACAAAACTTGTGGGATTGTCCTTAAGTGCCCTTCTGCTAAGTCTTGCTAGGAGTTTCTTGTAGTAAACATTTCCCCTGAGCTGCAGTAACCACATTTGCTCGTGTTTGGCATAACTGTCAATTGGGATCAATGGCAGCAACTCTAACTTAACTTGCAGGTGCTTTTTGAATAGTTATTGACTCTTAGTCAAATAGTCAAATCATTTCACAAATAGCTTTTGTGTCATACTGTGCTTCTTGTCTGGTGTTTTTCCTTTTGTCTTGTATCCTGGGTTTAGCTTGCTTCTGAGACTCAGCTAGTTTGACAGCTCTTCTTATTTCCAGAACCCTGATATATGCTCTAGTTTGAATGTTTTGCCATCTCTTGGTCCATCAGCCCTCCGTCCACTGTGAGACCAGACGTGTCTAGTTCATCACGTCCTCCCTGACTCCATGGAAAGAATTACAGCTTTTGCTTGCTTGTTTATCTCTAGCAGCTATGTAATTTATTTCTTCCTCCCTACTCTTACTGAAGTAATTTTGGAGCACTATTGTTCTTACAGTTAGAGTAACTGACAGCCAGTTGCTCCCATCCAAGCCTGGTTAAACAAACCACCTTTCTCCATCTGAACTATATGCAGCTCTAAAGAAAATTCATTCTTTGTGCTATGTTAAGTGACAAATTATACAGCTCACCAACTTAAAGCACCAGGGTCTGTTGCAAGTGGATGAGCCTTGGAACTATTGTGGAAAGAGCTGGGCTAGGTTAGATGTGAAGTGTGACTTCACATTCAAGAATTCAGCAAGGATTCCCAGACGAGCTAAAAGGTCATGAATACCAACTAGGAGGCAAATTCAGGATGAGATGTTTCATAGATCAGGCTGATCAACTGAATATTTTTTTCTACCAATGTTGTTAGAAAAAACACAGATTCCACGTCCTCTCCAGGAATGCCTAAAAAGCATTAAAAGCTGTTATAATTTTATTCAAAGCTATGTTTGGTAGATTAGTTAGGTCAATAGATATGTACAAACCAGCTTCAAATAAAAGTGAATTAATAAGGCTGAAGATTTTTGTGAACTTGAGTCTAAACAAGACAAAGCCTAATCTATATTTTTTGTTGGGACACAATTAACCTTTAAGTAGGTTAAGAAAAACAACTTTTAGCAAATGCTCATTCAGATTTTATTGAGGATTACATGTCCTTTCTGAATGATAAAAGAGATTTACTACCATGAGGGCTTTCTAAAATTGGTCTACTGAAGTTGCCTGTGGTAAAGAATTTTGGTATTTTATTTCCAACTAACGGAAAAGAAAAAAAAGAAGAAAAGTTTTGGTGTCTGGGTCAGTAGTATGTGATGTTTACTCTGCTAGAACTAGAAGTAAGCTGGACATGGCTGTCTGTCCTGTGATGACATACCATTTTGCCTGGTAATGTAAAAAAATGTATTAAGCAGTAAACACAATCTAACATATTCATTGCTCTCCTTTTGCCCTAACAGTCCAATCACCCAAACATGACCTGAGGTTGGAGTTACATCCCAGATCTTCTCTTGAGTTCTTGATTCCTTGTAGGTCCATTCCTAGAGAGGCCAGTCTTCCAGTCTTATCAACCTGTGATACTAAAGGTTGACCCCTAGCAGGAAGAAGAACTACAGGCCACTTTTTTCCTGGGAAACTGTGTCTCTTTTCTTGACTGTATCTCTCAACAGGCTTTTATTAGGACTACAGCTCTGTAGCGTAAAGAAAAGCTGCCACAGAGGCTGTAACTCAGTTGCATCTGTTGCACAGGACACAGCTCTCCACTGACACGGTCTGGTGGGTCACAGTTTTTCCCAAGGCACTAGATCTCCCTGCCTTGTTGACAAAGCTTGAATGCAGGGCAACTAAGCTGGTGGTAAGGGTACTCAAAGGGACAGAGTGCTGGCTGTGAGGCTGTGTGCTCTGGGCTGTGATCCCCTCCTCTGTAATTACATACCTATATTGCTGCCACCAGCTGCATGAGGGGCTGCACCCTCCTGGTGCACAGGAACCCCTGCACAGAAAAGTTCCCTCATTATTTTCTTTCTTCCTGGCCCACATGTCTTTGGATAAGTATGAGGACTGGCCTTATAAACAAATGTTTCAGAGGAATTAATGTATTTCTGGTGTCAGTCAGAAGTTTACAATATTTGTCCCCCTGTACTCAGCACTAGTCAAGTCACACCTTGGATATTGTATTCAATTTTGGGTCCGTCTCTGCAAGAGGGACATAGAGGGGCTGCAGCATGTTTAGAGATGGGCAGCGGGGCTGGGGAAGGGGCTGGGGCATAAGTCTTGTGAGGAGCTGCTGAGGGGGCTGGGGGTGTTTAGTCTGGAAAAGAGGAGCCTCGGGGGGGACCTTCTTGCTCTCTACAACTGCCTGACGGGAGGCTGTAGGCAGGTGGGTGTCTGTCTCTTCTCCCAGATAACAAGAGACAGGACAAGACCAAACAGTCTCAAGTTGCACCAGGGGAAGTTTAGATCAGATTTTAGGAAAAGTTTCTTCACTGAAAGTGTGGTGAAGCATTGGAACAGGCTGCCCAGGGAGGTGGTGGAATCAGTGTCCCTGGAGGTGTTTAAAAAATGCATAGCTGTAGTGCTTATGGACATGGTTTAATGTTGGACTTGGCAATCCTGAGTTAACAGTTGGACTTTATTGATCTCGAAGGTCTCTTCCAACCTAAATGATTCTATAAAACTGGATAAGCAGTGGGTGGTTGGCAGTTTATACAAGTGGTAGAGTTGACAGGTAAGAGCTTTCAGTTCAGGCATACCAAGTCCTATATTCAAAATTTATCTATGTTTCAAGTAATACATACAAACTTGTATACTCTTTTTGTCCAATGAAAACTAGGGGATCCATTTAATATTTTACAGATATTCAATTATTTTTTCTCTGAAAATCTGTAGATTCAGAGTCAATAGTAGAAATGATTTAGTGAAGAATTTTGCATAATGAACATTTGAGAGCTGTAGTTAACATGCAAAGCAAAATTTTGGAAAGAGAGGTGACATTTGTAAAGATACATTACTCATTCCACGTTATTTATCTCTAGCTGGTTCTAAACCACGTAGATGTAACTTGGAAAACATTTATTTATTCAGAAAGCAGAAAAAATTATAATGGTAATGTGAGCAAATGACATTGTCATACAAAATGTACATAAAATGAAATATCTACAACATATGGTTGCTGGGTGAAACTAAGTGAGGATCCAGGCTGTAGTCTAATGTGCTTATTCTATGCATTTGTAATACATATATATGGAATTTCTGCATAAAAACAGAATTTGATAATATTTCAAGTACTGAAATGTTACACATTTATATATGCATATACATATTTCTGTCATGAAAATATGCAAAAAGTTCTTAATCTTCTTTGAATTAATTTTTTTTCTAAGAAGCCAAGACAGAAAAGCATTGACTAGTGAACTGCTGAAGCCATTTGCAGAGAGGTGTCTAAATTGTTCTTGCCAACACCTCAGCCATCAAAAGCATATTGTGTCACTATAACATACTTTCATCTAAGCAGTGGTTGGTGTAAGGTTGCACTGACTACAGAAAAGAAACCTTTCTTCTATATTTATTCATAATATCCTAGAGGAATGAGTTCCACAAGACATTTTTTCACATAGTAACACAACCACGCTTGTTTACAAAGTTGTTAACAGTATGTCTCCACTCTACCCTTTTTTCCTACCAGTTCTTGAATGGTTTGCTTTAATCCTTTAGCTTTGATCATTGTTGACCAGTAGCTTTCACACTATATTATATTTGAGGTAGCATAGAGCATTTTGGTAAATAAGGAGCAAAGAATACATATTCTTAGATTTAATCTTAATGGATAGACCAAATTTGTTTTCTAGGAAAGTGGTAGAAATGAACAAATTTTAGAGAGAAATTTGCCACAGAGTTTGTTCCATGAGTTCTTTTGAGTATGTTACATTGATACAGAAAGTTTTTAAATGCCAAGTCATTTAACATTTTTAAAGGAACAGCTGCAGGTTACTATTGAAAACTTCCCATCCCACAGATAGTATATCTTTTAAGAACTAGATAAGGATTTCTAAGAAATGGAAAATCCTGTAGTTAATTATTATCTCTTTCCATAGCTTTTTCCTAGTATTTCCTCTTTTTATTAGGAGACAAGACTGATAATTGGGCTGGATTTCCTTCTGTTTGCATCCTATGGTAAGCAAACATTCTTTAGACTTTTTGAAGGGTTTTAGCAGAAGTACAAAGCTACTAAGAGACACAGGTGGTTAAAACATGATTAGAATCATGAGATATATATTAATTACCACTTAAAACACTAGGTTTTTTTTATAATACCAGTGCCTGTTTTTTCTACAGCTCTGATGGGTTTGTGCATCAATCATGTCTTATCTCAATAGATTTTCCATGTACTGGAATTAAGAGCTCATGAATTTTATTAAAAATGCTCCTCATTGCTCTGCAGATGCAAGGGTGTTTCAGACAGTCTATGACAGGCAAGTGGTGAGACACCTTGGAGTGACCTCAGAGATAACTAGTAAGTGTGTATTGTAAGGAGAAGAATGAATATGACTAGTCCATTATGTATTCTTTTGAAAAATAAGTTAGGCTGCTTTTGTGATAGGATGACCTTAAGGGCAAATACAATGTATATCTGCCACAGATATGACTACTGTGCAATGAATGACCATTATAGATGTGTAATTAAAAATGATAGCAAATCAGTTGCCTGGTCAAACCAACTTTTCTTTCTTCTGTCTCTGAATCTGGGCAAAAAGGAACCAAAAAAGTAAAAGCCAGCATTTAAATTATTTTCCTACTTTTTTTAAGCAACTTCCTAAAAATCACAGGTGTTTGCAAAATACAATGAACAAGGAAAAAAATGCATGGTGCAGAAAAATAAGAGGTACATAGTCCTCCATTATTAGTAAGTAGCAAATGGAAAAAGGCAGTATTCTATATTTAACATTCTCCTAAAAGAAAGAAAAAAAAATCACACACATGTGATAAAGGATAGAACAACCTATCTGTGTTTCCTTAGTGCTCTGACCTATGTGTGACTGCAGGATATCTTTTTTCAATTACATTCAAATCCACTACACAGACCTACAAATGTTTTTCAAAATAGGGAAGACAGAGGTATCAACCTGAAAATCAACAAGATATGATGATAACAGGAAAATCCTGATTCTGCTCACGTATAATCCATTTAGACATTTAATCAAGATAAGCTCAGGCTGGAACTCTCAGGCTCAGACAATGTTCTTCCCAGTGTGTTATTGCATGCCCTTAATAGCAATTCCCTATTTTGCACAGCTCTGCAGAACTGTGTATCACCAATTTCTCACCTATCATTGTAGAGCTCCAAAGGTGCAGGCAAGGTCAGTGTTAGTTCTTGATCTGCTTTGGGATATCTGGAATTTAACACTCCTATGTAGTTTGCTATGGATTCTGAACTGATTTCACAGCCCCAGATCCCAGACAGTTGATGTGAACTATCAGCGAATGTTGTCAGGAGGAGTAACTGAAAGCACTGAGGACGTCTCCTCCCCCTCCCCTGTTTCTGCGCCCCGCCCCCAGTTGTTTCATATTTACTATGTTAATTGCTCTAAAGAGTTCTAATGGAAGCAAAATGCTAAGCTAAGAGGTTCTGAAATAAGCATTATGCAGACTTTATCTAACATGTTGATAGGATTAGTCAGGGAACAGGGTATCTGTGCTAGGAAAGACTGAGGACATGAAGAACATTCTCCTTCCTCTTTCTCAGAGAATAGCATCAAAGGAACTTCCTGAAGTGAAGTGCAAGTCAAATAAATAAAAATTATATTAAATTAAGGACTAGGAATCTGTTATTGCTTTTATATTTTGTGTGCCTGTTTATTTACAAAGCAAACAAATAAAAAAAAATCTGTCTTCTACTTTGATATGTTGGATACATAGAGGTTAAATCTAGAGCAAATTTATTCTCAGCTTTTAAGCTTTACACAAAGTAATGCAGCGAGAGAGGCTTTGCCTTATCATGTCTTTGCTTGCTGGCTAACAGCTGAGAGTATTAGGAGAACATCCTTTGTGGTTGCCAAAATTGTAAACTTGTATTTGCCTTTCTGAGAACAAAGAGGAAACAGAAGAGGAACTGTGATTCAGGAACTTGCACCTGACAGCAGGGCCAGAGGTCCTGAGTCAGGAAAGTTTAACACAGGTGACAACCAAGATTGCCCCCTTCCCAGACCTGCTGGTGCAGCCATGCATGCAGATCTTCCCAAATCCAGGCAGCCTCAGTCGAGCAGAAGTAAATCAGTGAAAAGGGTTATGATGGTTGTGTTGACAGATCAATGATGAGAGGATGCCGGTCCAGGATAAGTAGCCTCCTGACTGAGCTTGGCTACCACTAGAGCAGCACATACTCCTGTGGCCTGGCTTAGTTTCTCTTGGAGTGCACACCCTTGTTTTGCTTTCTCTTCAGATCTGAGACTGAAGTGATAATCTACTCCTGAGGCAGCAAGAACCAACTATTTTTCTTTGCTGTCTGTGTGAACCAGGAAGATGGTAACTGGATAGCAGAACAGGAGTATACCTCTCAGCACATTGTTGTTCTTCCACCTGTTCTGTCTTTTCCTTAGTTTCCTTTAAATACTCCTTGTGTCTTGATTTAACAGAAGTGGATTAAGGACAGGCATTCCAAGCATCTTCCCTCTTGCTTTTCCTTATGATTTTGACCATGTATCTCAGCTGCTGACCAGGCTTCAGGCACTGTGAAATTGGTGTGTTCTAAAAGATATAATACCATAGTGTATTTTTCCTTTCTTCTTTCTTTTAGATACCTGTTCTTCATTCTGGCCTAATGGGGATAAGGTGCTTTTCATGTAAGCTTGTCACTTGTTGTTTATTAGTCAGCTTCTAATGCACAGCTTTGGTGGCTTTCAGAAAGTTAATATAACTACTCTGTAACATAGCATTCACAATGTCCTTGTTCTGGTGAGTGCTCCATTAATCAGTTATAATCGGCTGATGACCCCAAGCTGATAAAACATTGACCCTTGCAGGTCAGTGAAGACACACTTTAAGGCAGGCAGATGTAACTGCCACCTTTTATTTTGAGATAGAGAGGGAAATATCCCCATGTCATTATTATTATTTGTACAGTTACACAGCTGCGGCCTCAGCTGGGGTGATAAAGCCAAAGAACAGCAGAAACCTTAGATCCAGAAAAGGAGAACACCAAAGGCAGCTAACAAACAAAGGTTAAGGCACAGTAAGGAGGAGGCGGGAAAGCAACACAGACAAGACAAGACAGGACAAAAGTGTAATTTTCCAGAGGACCAGAAAGTTTCAGTAAATCATTTGTGGTGATAGAGAGCAAACAAATTCCAGGTTAACATCTTTAATACAAAAACATCCAAGGAAATACTGCTTAATTTTGAACGTTAGGGACAACAGTATTTGAAACCTATCATTAAAAAAATATCTCAAATATTCCTCAGAGGTGTTCTTCCAAAATCCAGTGCAATCCATTGTTCAGTTTCCCGTACTGTCTCTAGGAAAATGTGGGAAAATCACCTTGAGATGGGGAATTAAAGAAAACTAGGACTAATATAAGTGTAGTATTACAGAAAGATTTTCAGGGTAAAATACAGCTATCACTTTCAGGATGATTGGCGCACACGGAATCTACATCACCACCGTTCCCTAAGCATCACAGCCTGCCAGCTCAGCACCTGCTGGTAGGAGTGATGGAGGATGGAGCAGAGCGCAGGCACCATGGCCGTGCTCTGTCGTGCTACCTGCAGGAACGGGAACTTGGTGGCCCCACACAGCTGATAAGCCACATACCAGATGTCGCATGAAGAGTCCATGAGGTGTCTGTGGCTGAGCCAACCATTGTGGTGAAATGATTTCCCTCAGATGAAATAACCTCATAGTAATACTAATGCACAACTCCCTCCCAAAGTTACCTGCCTCCAATGTACTGCTACACCTCACCGGGCGCACGATACGGGTTAGTAACAACAATATGTATGACTAGAGTCACTCAAGGTCCACCTAAATGTGATGGAAATGGACTAGTGCTGGACTGAAATAAGCCTAGAGGTGGGTAATTGTTGTCTAAATTCCCAGATTACCCAGCTCTGATTCAGCGTTCACAAATCCAGGTTAATCTGACTGACTTTAAAGTTGTTATGAATTAAGGGACTTCTGATCAAGAGAGTCAGCCATGGGGAACACGAGAAACACACAACAGATAGTGAAAAGAAAACCATTATCTAAGGTACACAGAAAGAAGCCTTCAGGTGAGGGAAGTTCTGGCTATGAGAGGAAACAGGGTGAGAAGGTGTTCCAATCCACTGACAACAACAGAAAATAAGTTGAAAATAGGACAAAGTTAATTGTGGTAGTGGGATATCACGACCTCCAACTCAAATAACCCCCTGAAAGAGGGCAAAATCCCGCTTGAGGAGCATGTGTAGTTAGTAGAGAACTTCAGTAGTGCTGTCTGAGGATGTGTATTAATTTACATCAGAAGTGAGAAACTTGTAACCAATTCTACATATGATAAACAAACATGCAACGCTCTGTGAAGCATAAAAGGTGGACAGATGAGGGGAGAATTTAGGAAAGACTCCATTGTACCTTCTGGGATCAGTTGACAGGCTGAACCTGTCTTCTTCCCTCATAAGAGTGCTTATTGGGTAAGAACTTTATCTTATGCAGGCTAAATAACTAACTCACACTAGTTGTTATTGGGGATTATAGATTGCTTGTATATAGTTTGGTTGTGTATCACTTCAAGCTTGTTTTCACAGACAGTATCACCGGCAATCACAAACCTTAATTTGTCACAATTATGTATTAATAAAGAGTGTTATTCTGTGAACTGTTAGTATTAATCCTGTGTGGGCGCTAGCACCGCCGGCAGGGGGTAACACATTCGAATAAAGTGGGCAGACCCGCTGAGGGGTCCCCTTGGTGCTGTTGGCGCTTTTCCCTGAACACATCAGTCAAATCGCTCCCCGATCCAGCGGGACTGTTCAGTGAAGGGTCCCTATAACAGGACACTGACAGACTGGTCGGGCACAAGGGTCCTGAGGTGCTGACAGAAAGATCGAACACTAGAGGCTGAGAAAATCTTCCCCCCTCCTTTCATGTGACAGAAAATATGTCCTTTTTTCTCTGTTCCAGCAGTGTCCTGGCAGACAAGGTAAAGGCAAGTGAACTGTTTTTCTGTCTGTTTGCTTCACCCTATTCTTTTGACACTCTAGTAACTGTAATATCAGCGCCAATGGAAACATTTATAAATGGAGAAAGCTACAAAATCCTCTGAGGTAACATTATAAGCCCTCTGTGGTTCAAGAGTTGTAGGTTTCATTTGTGTGCTAAAGGGCTTGAACTGTTTTAGTGAAGATATCTTTTCTTCTTCTAGCTGTCATGTTGGTGGACCAGGAAATTTGCCTACTAGAAAGCTAATGGAGGAGAATTGCATTATGAATGTTTTATGAAAAAATGATTTTTTTTTATCACAGAAATGTTGGCTTTAATTAGAAATTATGTTAGTGTGGCTTATTCTATTGTACTTGCACTTTGTGTTTCTCTTTATTAATACAGTTCCTCTGGCTTATTTCCGTACTACCATATTCTTCTTTTGCTCTTCTGCTGCAGAGGAAGTATTTTTCATGTTGAGTGTCAGGTAATAATAAGTAATATTTATCTGATCTCTTTATCATGTCTCCTTTGTTTCACCTCTTGCTTCTATTTCTTGTTCCTTTCACCTTTTTTGTTGTCTTAGGTGAGGTCTTTCTTTTCCTCCTATCTATGCAGCTGTTGTGTTTTCTTAAAATGTCCCTTCTTTCCCATTTCCATCTCTCTTCTTATCCTTCTATACAGATTTCTTGCTGTGTGGTCGCTTGCCATGCAATTTGTCACAAAATGATGGCACTGAGACAAGACTGCTTTGAAAAACCTAATCAGGTGAATGTAGAGACAGATCTCGCTTTCAGTTCTTCCAGTTTCTCTTACAAGATTTGAAAACCATGTATTTTAATGCCATATTTCCTTTCACTTTTTGAGGTAGAAAGAAATAATATGCATGTATTCCTTTAATATGAGAACACAGTATAAAATAATTTACAAATAGGATTGTTAATGCTTTGTAGACTTCTGATCAGGAGCCAAAATGCAGTTTTGGCATTTTCAGATCTAGTGTGGGGCAGCTTCACAGACCATTCCTTCTCCCGAGAAAGACTGATAGTTTAAGGCAGTGTGTTACCACTTTTTTTTTTTTTAGTGCCTTGACACCTTTGATTAGGCAAGTCAGTTAGAAGATGGTTGCCTAAAAAATGAAGGTGGGAAGCTCACCACCAGTTTTGACTTCTTCAGGCAAAACAGTATTGATATGTCTTTGACATTGATACATTTTAATTCCCAGAGCTACATTTTACTTTTGGTCACTTAAATCTTTTTAAAGGACCCATCGTCATGTATTATTTGTCATGTACAGAGAACCATGAAAATTATCAGAAAATTTTATTCTCTTACACTGCTCAAGGTTGAAAACAGTAAAGCTAACATTTCAGTATTGATTCAGATACTCTGAATTTGTAGCCATAAACCATATAATTTAAAAATCTGGTAGGTCTCTGAATTATAAAATTATCTTAGAGAAATTAAAATACTTGTCTCTGATGGATTTGCTCTTTGATGTCAGAAAAACATTAATGCTTGTAATAACTGAATTCAGGCTTAAACAAGAGCTGATTTCAGTAACTAATGCCATGGAGCAGAGGCTGTAGAAAATTAAGTTGGACCTCCATTGACCTTTTATTAAAATTATAGGGATGAACTTTCATCTTATTGTTCATTTGGTTTCTAACTAATGAGATTGGCCTTGGAGCTGGAACTGCCGTTTTGAACAGCTAATGTTTGAAAATCATGTCTATGATATCTTCTGTTATTTCTAAAATCTGAAGTGAAACATCCACATAGTTTACATTTTTAGAAAATATTGTAATGTTATCTCCAGTAATAAGCTCTTATTATTGTCAGCTGCATCAGGAGTAACTTTCACTAACCACAGGCTTTTTTATCTGGCTACATTTTCTACATGTACTTGAAGATGGAAGTTTGAAGATGGAAGCAAAAAATGAAGGTGGTTTTAGAGTTTTGAAGATTTATAGCTTAAAGTAAAAATGTGATGATGTCTTAATGTCAGAGGTGTTATTATTAATTGACTTTGGAGATTTCTTCTACTAACACCCTTGAAACCCCTTGCCTCTGCAGTAGGGATTCCACCAACCAGCAAAAAGTCTGGGGTAGGATGAGATTTGGGAAAGGACAGAGGGCTTCATCTTGTCTGGGAATCTGTTTGACAGGTTTCCATGGGAACTGTCATGGCAGACGGAGGAGGTTAACCATCACAGTATAAGGACAATCCATTCCAGTGGACAGAAAACTCAGTAAAAAGTAGAAGGGCATGGTCTCAGACAAAAAACTCAGGACAGAGGTGGAAGCAGAGATGGGAAATATCTCTATACTCCAAGTGGCCTAAGAAAGCATTGTCTTGTGCATCCCCCAGTGTCAAAAATCCAAAGCTCAACTGGACCTGAAACTAGCAAGGGAGGTCAGTAAGACAGGTTTCTGTAAGTAGCAAAGGTAAGGCCGAGGAAAATGTTCTCACTGGGACAGGGGTCCTACTGACAAGGGACTTGCAGGAGGCCAAGATGCTCATCTTTCTGACTGCTATGAGCTGCTGTCAGGCCACCCAGATTTCTGAGACTGTTAGTAAAGTCTGTGGGAGTGAGGCAGGAAAGGGGGGTGAAAACAGAGAGCACTTCACCCACCAAGACACACACAACCCCATAAGACCACACAGGATACACCCACGGGTGCTGAGCAAGGTGCCTGGTGTCACGGTGGGGGTGCCTTTGGAATGTAGTGCTAGCTGGGGAAGTTTCCTGTTTACTGGGAAAAGGCAATGATTGTACTCATCCTCAAGAAGGGCAAGGAGGAGGATCCTGGTAACTGCAAGTATATCAGCCTCTCCCCGGCACCCAGGGAAGGAATGGAACAAATCCTCCTGAAAGCAATTTCTAACTCCTTGAGGAAACTGCTAGGAACAGTCAGCCTGGTTTTATCAAGGGTGGATCTTGCCTGACCAACCTAAGTGTTCCCTATGATGAGGTGACTGACTGTATGGATATAGGGGGAACTGTGGATATCATATACCTTGACTTTAGCAAAGTCTCCAGCATGGTCTTTTACAGTTGATAAAGTGCTTCAAGAGGACTGTCAGATGGATCTCCTTCAAGTAGCAGAAAGATTGCTTCTGCCTTGGGGAAGCCTTGGATACACAGATGGGAGAAAATGTTCCAGAGATCATGCAATCTGATGAGGAAAGAGTTAAAGAATGAGGTCAGAGCATGCACAGGACTGAGGCAGTGCACTGGGAAGGATGGGGCAGCCAGCCAGGCTCAGGGAGGACAGAACTACAGCCTGAACTGCATACCTGTAGTATTTTGTGGGATATGGACCACACAAATCACATGCATTCTAGTTGAAAAATCAAATGTTTCCTAGGTATCACATCTGTAGGTCATCTTAATGGGAAGGAACTAGAAACCTCAATAAACTGAGAAACAAAATTTTTACAACCAAACAAGGATCATCAGTCTTCTCTCATGATTCACCATGTAGGAATGTGGAAGGCAGAGCAGGCAGATCCTTTCTTGCTTCTAACATCATGTTCTGGTTTAAAGAAACCAAACATTAAAATCATCAGGGTTAATTTGCTCTCCATATGCTACAGAGTGTCCTCAGCGTGAATCCTAAAGGTTTTTGAAATCGTTAAAGTTTCATTTGAATTGTGAAAATAAATAAGCCATGTTAGCTGTGGCTGCATATGTTGGGCTTCAGGATCCATGTAGATACCTTCTGTCCTGGGCTGATTCCTGCTGTCCTGGACTGATATATAGATATATATATGGGACTGCTGCAGTTCCCTGTCCTCAGTGAGGCAGTAACGAGGCTGTTTCCAAATAGTCAGACCCACACATATAAAAAACATGCCCACAGCCAGTACAGGTGGAGAACAGTGCATTTACTAGCACCCGTGTAACCACAAACTGCATAGACAGCCTGATCCTGATCCTACTCAAATAATAGGTACAGTTTGAATGCTGAACTACTGTTTTCTGTGGCTCAACAAATATAGTTCAACGAGTCAGAAAAAACATTTTTTATAAATTGAGGATATCTAATTAAACAGCAAGAAGACTCTTTGATTTTACATTTTTCTTATCCTTGTTTATCTTTGCTACGCACAATAAATACTGAATTGATGAAATATTTGATTTTCTTTAATATTGACTAGTTAAATGCATGATCTCTTTAATTTTGTAATATTGTCAATTATTCCTGAAACATATCAATGGATGGGGAAGGAAAGAATAAGCAACACACAGAAAACAGATCTCTCCCCCAAACATATCTTTACTTTAAAACAGGAATTTCTAGAGCAGAATAAATGTCATGCCCTGCTTTGCCTCAGTCTTTGCTGGTAAGACTGGCCTTTAGCAGTTCCAGGGCCCTGAGACTAGAGGGAAAATCTGGAGTGAGGAAGACCTTGGTGAAGGAATACTTAAAGGTTAGGGAATATTTAGACAAATGAGGAGAGGCTGAGAGAGTTGGGATTGTTCAACCTGAGTACAA
Source organism: Falco naumanni (assembly GCF_017639655.2). NCBI lineage: Eukaryota > Metazoa > Chordata > Aves > Falconiformes > Falconidae > Falco > Falco naumanni. Next base: position 16,324,882 of record NC_054080.1, on the reverse strand, counting down.
GAAGGCTCAGAAGAATTTTATCTGTGTATATAAATAGCTTATGGGGGAAGTAAAGAAGATTGAGCTAGACTCTTCTCAGTGGTGCCCAGTGACTTGACAATGGGCACAAGCTGAAACAGAAGAAATTTTTTTACTGAGTGATCAAACACTGTCACAGTTTTCAGAGAGAGGTTTTGGAGCTGTAAGAGACTGTATCTGTAAGAACCACCATCATCATGGCAGATGTTTGCCTCAACATTGCTACGGTAGGAAACTCACACCATCGCCACAGTAAATGATTTATCTCAACATTGGTAAGGCAGGAAACCCACTAACTGACAGCATGGACCAATGGTGGGAGCTAACCCTGAGAAACTTAACCAACCCCCCCTGCATGTGCCCAGACCTGGGGTTGGGGGGATTGAGGGGCCTGGAGACCTTTGAGGACCACCTGACGGTATTGGGCACACACACCACCACTGGGTGGAAGGTGTGGTTAAGCAGAACAGCTATAAAAGAAGGGAACGAACCAACATCAGATGGAGTGTTCCCCCAGTGGACTTGGAAATGAATAGGACTGTTGGGACACTGCAGCTCCAGGGTGGTAGCTATTGCTGTGAACTCGTTTACTCTTTCCTTCTTTCCTTCCTTTCTCTCTTTAACTCTTGCTCTTGGCTTTGCATTTGCAAACCTGTTGTTGGGCAAATAAAGTTCATTGGCTCTTGTCTCCATTTTGAGTCTTAATTTTGTTCCGGAGAATATAAGCAGAACCATGCTCTGGTCTTGGACCGGCATGAGACAGGAGCCTCCATCCCTGGAAATACTCAAAGCTCAATTGGACACTGTCTTGGGCAACCTGCTCTGGGTGACCCTGCTCTAGGCAGAGAGGGCTGGACTAGATGATCTTGAGAGGTGTCTTCCAATCTCAGCCATTCTGTGACAGTGTGATTATTGTTCATTTTATACGATAATACCTTTTAAACCTGTGCTGTGAAGGTTGCTGGCTCTGCAGATATGTGGTTCATAATGACATCATAATTAACAGATTAAGTTGCTTGGGATTTTTATTTTTGTTCATCTGAAGCAGAATTTCAGACCAATTAAATCTTTACTTCTAATGTTATTTTTGTAATAGAAATGACAATTGCCAGGAAAAGACTGGATGGTGGATCCACTTCCATTTCAACTTGTACCATTGTGTTTTCTGCTCAAACTACAAATCCAGTTTACACCATAAATCAGTAGCAGCTCTCAGTTTGGGCCTTCCTGAATGCATACTGCACAAATATTCTGCAACCTGTTTGTACCTTTTAATCTCTAATCACAGGTGGCATGGGAAGGGATCACAAGGACAGAAATATTTTAAAAAGAGGAATAAATACTTAGACAATCATTTTGTTTGCCACATCAGAAAAAAATCCCCTAAACCCCTGAAGATTTATAATCAGTGTATCAGTTAATATGAATGGGACATATTTAAATATTATATATTAAAGTATTATATATTAAATAACAATATTTTAATAGAGTTCTGTATCAATGTAACTCTTATTGCCTAAAATAATTTTTTGTTTAATTATCTTTTTAGAATTTGTTTATAAAGTAAAAGTTGTCCGTTGATTTTTCTCTAACTTTTTTTCAAAATTAAATAATATGTACAAGAAAGATCTGAGGAGAAAAGAAAGTTTAATCTGTTCTTAGAATCTCATCCCACTGGAACATGTTTCCCAGAGAGCTTGTAGTCTCCCTTCTTGGAGATATCCTAAAGCCATCTGAATACAGTCCTGCTTGAGCAGGGGAGTTGTACAAGATGAACTCTAGAGGTCACTTCCAACCTTAAACATTCTGTGAACTGGGGACTAGCTCCTTTTGTAGTGCAGTCACAAATGCACAATATGATACCAGAACCATAAATTACTGAATAAGTTGCTTGGAAGACTTCCCCCCCACACCCCCACCCCACCCCACCCCAGATGGTTTCTTCGCCCATAGAGATAGCTTTGATAAACTGAACATTACAAAGTCCAGTACATCATGTTACTAGAACATATTTACAGGTCTGCTTGTCACAATGTGTTTGGCTTCTAGAGGACATGGCAAAATTCTTAGTGAGAAATCATAAGTTCTGATAAAAATTAGAAGGCCAGTACTCAGAAACGTCACCAGTGTCTGCATAAATATGCCAATAAAAACCATGGTGTTCTTTGTCATTAACTAGGATATTAACCATCTGTGACTACTGTGGCTGTTGACCGTGAATGAGTTTCATCACACGTGATTTCTGTTAGCTTGTTTTCCACCCTTTGGCTCGACATGTTCACCCCGAAGTAAGAACATGGAAATGTACTGGTTAAAGGTAGTGTGTAATCTTTTTCTGTGCAGTATCACCCAGTGAAACCCAAATGCCTGTTAGTAGTCTCCATTACTAAAATGTATTCATCCTTTTGTGGTAAGACGTGTGGGTTTTCAGGGTTTTTTAAACATAATTTCAGTAACCAGAGGAAGCTTGACCTGCTGGTCAATAGGATGAAAGTGTGGTTGTTAACAAATATGTCTTATGTATACAAATCTGAAAAAGTTTGCAACATATCATGAAGAAAGTATTTCTTTTATGCAGTGCTCTTTTTCTCATTTGTTTTCAATAATTTTCATCCTTCTAATTTTTTTCTGGGTTAGGCTTAGCCTTTTAACAATGTTGACGTATTTGACCTTCTTTGCAGTAACTTTAACACTTCTGTCTGGGTCATCCCTCAAGAATATAGGTGTTTCCCTCTTCTTAAGAAACATTAAAATGTAAGCAGAATCTACATCATATTCAGTCCAAAGAAAGACAGTTTATTCTATAGGCCTTCATATGGCTCACCTTTTAAAATCAGGAAAAGTGGAATTCCATTTGGAAAGGAAATCTACTTTTTTAACAGATTCTGCCCCAAGTTAGAAATGCAACAATATGCCCCTAAGTACATCGGTGCAGGAGTTTAAAGATAAATATTACGTGGTTTAGGCTTGTTCTGAGCTAGGAATAAGAAAACACTGAGAGATAGTTCTGAGTCTCTGACCCTAAGGCCAAGATACACTTTAAGTAACTAAGGCTGAACTATCTTGGCTTTGAGGAAACAACCATAGCATTTGTTTTCAGGAGGTGTTTTATGACTTTCTGTGTTGTATACACTTGTTAAGATCTTATGGTTCATATTATCAGAGGTAGAATTTTGGAGGTAGCTGTGACAAGTTTCAAAGATCATATAACATCAGCCAGTGTCAAGGTAGAACCCACTAGCAGTTATGAATGCATACACGTTATCTGCAGATGAACCCAAATTCCTTCCAACACATTAATCTTAGTGTGTGAAGACTTGGGATTGTGCATAGCAACAGCAGAAATCATGTGAAGAAACCTGTATTAAACGTTTCAGAGCTGTGCATGGTCTTTTTCATGATCCAAGGATTATTGTACTTTGAACACCTGTTAGTTTGGGGCTATAGCTTTTGCCACTGTAGTTATAATGACAAAATACGCAGTTTATGCATTACCTTTTTAGAATAAGGATGTCAACCACAGCATTTCTTACAGAGTTGCTTTGCTGCAACCAGCCCATTTCTGCCAGAATAAATGTATGCAATTTATGAAAGTTTTTACTTTTTCAGCTTTACCAAGAAAGTTCATGCAGTTTTGTTTTCATAGACAGACCAGAAAAAGTGTAAAATTCAACAGCTGAAAAGACAGAATTCATTTATTGAATTCTGTCTTAAAATTAGTTATATTAGAATGTTAGGAAAAAGTGTTAGCTGGGGTATGTTAATTAAAGTACTATTAGGAGATGCTTAGACCTTAGTGTAGCATAATATTGCACTAAACATAGAAACATGTTAATTGATGTGAATTTAAACAGGTTGACAGTACACACCACCCCTTCCCATTTCCCTAGAGTCTAACAATCCATGGCTTCCAAATTAAATTGTATTGCTTTTTTCCTCTTAAATGTAATTCCCAAGGTAAAAGAAGGTAGTTCCCTTTCCCCATGCTCCAGTCACAAAGCAGTTTTATGACTGGCAAATTCCCTTTGTCCTGACATCTCTGGATAAGAAGAGTAGCTCCAGATCAGAGTGCCTCAAAAGTGGGAGGTCTTTTGGCTAGCTTGTGAAATGTGTGAAAGCCATAAAGTGATACCAAAAAGTGAAAGCCATAGCAAAGCAACATTAAGGTTAGGGGAGCCCTTGAATCACCCCACCTATCACATTAATCTTTTAATCTGAGATTCACACTTCCAAAAGATACTGTGAGGATGTGTGAATGTTTGTGTGCAATTCAAAGAGACAACAAATAGAATGGAATAGACAACAGTGATTTTTATTTTTTCCCCTATATAAAGACATTAGTACGCATGGTAATCCAACAGATGCTCAAATGATGCCAATAATGGCATATGAACGCCTTTTTGACTATTAGGTGTAGTCTTTTTAGTTTCTAAAATGTAAGTTAAATTTCTCTGATATCAAGCTGTCCCTGGCTATGACCACAGGTAAGACCTATCAGAATGGATATTGAAGCAAAGGTTTGGCTGGAAGAACATTTTGAACAAGAAGGTATGATGTAGGAAAGCAGTATAAGATGGAAATTAAAGGAACTTTCACTTAAAAGGACTGGAAAATTTTAATTCAGATTTGTATGGTTGTATAACACAGGGTAAAACATGACTGAGCCAAGAAATGTGGCTATTTCTGTTGTGGGTCTAGATCAGTTTTCTGAGAAAGGATTATATGGTGTTGTTGCCTGTAATTAACATTGATCTTTCTTTCCTTGAAGGTTCTTTGCCTTTTTGTTTTCATGGGGTTTGGTTTCTGGTGCCACTGCTCCCACCATTATCAGTGTTTTGCTTGACATAGTGCAGACAACAAAAGCTGACCAAAATGCAATATACTTAACACTGTATATCTATTTTGTATTTTATGTTATGATGAAGAACACAGCTATTGAAGATTTTGTTCTCTCAGCTTACTACTTAATTTATAATCAAAACAATATAAGCTTACTTTAAATGCATTTGAGTTCAGGCATGGGGCTCTTTTTTAAAAAAAATATTAAAAGAAGGAAAGATTACTTTTTTTTCTTTGTTTTTGCCTACATATATACAAAGACATGGGAAAGGAAAGTTGGTTTATACTTTACCCTAGAGGCCAGCAGACTTAGCATTGCCGGTGCTTGAGGAAATATGTAAAAGCCCAGGTGTGTCTGAACTGAAGTTTCCAATTGAAACAAACCGAGCATTTAGGATATTCATAACCTGTACTCAAATTCTATGGCTTAAACCCATATTTAACTACCAGTGCTACTCTCTGGTTCAATGTGGTTGAGCCCAGTTGAAAGATCTGTCTGTGTTGCATCTCCAAGGGCTGTTTTTTTTACAAGGCTGCAGGTATGACATCTGAGATTCTGAACTCTGCTTCTCCCCTCATCTGGTGGTAGCATCTATAATTCAGCATGTCAGATCTAATTATTGAAAGGGACCAATGCCACGCAGTTTGTGGAGTTGTGACAGGGTGAACTGGGTACTTCAACGAGAGTATCTTCATTCCACATGTTTTTTTTTCTGAAAGCAAGTATGTGTCCTATAAGCTCTCACCTTTCCATGGAAGGGTTATTTATTGCTGCTGCACGGTATGAGGATGTCTGGCATGTAGTCTGTCTAGTAGCACTAAGGAACTAGCTGTGCCAAACTAGCAAAGCCAGAGTGAACGGAGTATATCACATGGTAGAAAGCTGTCAAGGCAACTCATCTACTGGAAACCATATCTTCTATTCCAGTAGCTCAAAAATAAATATGCAAACAAATAAATCCTTTAGACTGCAACTATGGTGACTGAAAATGTTACTGTCTTTGATGAAGGAAACTCTTGTAACTGTTTAAACAGGAGGTCTTTGCTAAGCTCTGAGATGTCTCACTGAAGTTGGAAAAGGTACAATCCAGTCAACTTGGAGTGGGACAAATAAAAAAGTCATTTTCTAAAACTGATGAACAATCAGGTTGAGTACAGGCACTCAAACTGCTCTTTTCAGCTATCACATCTTTGGGTAAAGACTTTATGTCTTTCTAGCTTAGGGGTTACCAATGTCCAAGGAAGGTCCTTCTTGCCTAGTTGGTGTCATCCACATCCTAGCTGAGACACAGGTGATGCAATAGTTATCATGTCTGCTTCCATTCCCAGAAGATTTCCAAAGCAAAAGTCAAGAAAATGGCTGTTAATAATTTAATCTGTGGTCCAAATCTGTTGTATTTAGCAGTTTTGTTTGTATGAACAATTGCAGAATGCCTTTTTCCCACCTTTGAAAATGCCCAATTTAAACTAATCATAACTCATAAAATAAATAATGCTTCTGCTTTCATATTCCCTTTACATTAATTTTCTGAATGTTTATAATTCACACTGCACTTTCTGCAAATAAAAGACCTTTTTTATATCTTAAAAATGCAAAATCAACTATTTAACTATGCCACTTTGACCAGAATCATCATTAAATGTGATTTTTTTAAACAAAAAATATATAGTGAGAGCAGTCCTCTGCAGGAAAAAGGACAGAAGTCAGGGTAGGATGTGTGGCAATAATCTTAAACCAATACATTTGGAATAAAATTAATAGGAGAAAAATAGAACATTTTTGAATTTCAAGCTTACTTTAAATAACTTTCAAAATTTGCTCTTATAATTAACCATGCTTTAATGAAAATTTCCTCTTAAAATTAAACATGGTTTAGTGAACTCTCTTCTGCTTATCTTACTGCCATCCTATTCAAAATGGTTTGGATTGTACTCAAACAATGAAGTTGATAAAGGGTTCAAAAATGGTTTGAGAACAGCTAGTGAGAGTTTTGAATCTGTATAGGCTAGTGCGTGAATGACCAAGGTGCCATGTTGAGCCCCAGACTCAAATGAAATCTTAAATTAGGTTGATCAGATTCAGCTGTTGTCTAAGCAAGTGTGACTCAGCGGGGAGTAAATCAGTAGAGTTATCCTTAACAACATATTCTCAGCAACTCTCTCAAAGTTTCCACATTGGCTGTTTAAAAAGTATTGAATAGATATCAGTCATTAGCCATTAGACCAGATGTGGAAAGAATAGGTAGGCAAATTCAGAATTCAGAATTTACATATTAATGCTGAAGCGACTCATTTTGCATAGCTATGCGCTGCTTGAATTTTTCCTTGTAAAAATACTTAAAGCAGTCACAGGAATCATGAGGTAAGCATGAAACAACAGACATACCTGCTTAGAATTATTCACAATGTTTCATTCTGCAAAATACTGGGAATAATTCCACTTTTGTGTAATTTTGATACTTCACCAAGCAGTTCTAGAATGACTCTTGCAATTGCTGTTCTGATGTGAGATACTTATTCAAGAAGATAGTTGCCTGAGAGAGTTTGTGAATGAAATCTTTATTTCTTTGCAAAACAAAATGGCTTTTTAAAATAAAATAGCTCAGAATACTTCTTTGAGATGAACTAGGGTCTAAAATGTTCTTGCCATGTCCCAACTTCTTAACACACAGCAGACATCATTAGAAAAATATTTACATTTTTTAATTCTTAATCCTATATGGAATAAAATAATTTTTAATATGCCTTATTCTGAAAGGACCAAATCTTTATATTTGGTGACTGTAGAGCTGGAGGACCTTTGACTGCAGACAGCCTTGAGCAAAAAACTCCCACATCAAGGCTCAGTGCAGAATGCAGAGGCATAAGACTGAAGAAGTTCAGAAGAAAGAGGAGTGCATTAGCCCTTCACCTGCCACAGTTCTTTAAAATGCAGGAGTTTTCATGGGATAAACACTTTGAATGTTCTGAAATGCTTGAACAGTGTGATCACACAAGCCTACTTCCATAGATTAACTGCAGAAATTTCCAGGTTAGATAAAAACAATTGTGGACAGAATGACGTCTGCTTGTGGTGGCTTTGAAAGTGCTGTCCTGAGAGCAAGCCACAAGTTTTGAAGTAATAATATGTAGGCTACTTACTCAGCTTCTTAAAATGGTTCATTCTTGATAAAAGAAGGAATGATCTCTATAGAATTACGTGGCTATGTGAATAAAGTTTAAGATGAAGTCCTAGTACAGTCCTTTGTTTAAAACTGATCTGAGAGCTGTATCTTACACAGGGGATAAACTGTTTTGTTTTAGGTCAAAATTAGCCCAAAGAAAACATGGTGTGTTGGCTTTTCCATGGTATGGATTTTTTACAATCTTGCTTGTCTTCTCAGGAAAGTATAAATGTTTCATCTTCAACGTTTTTTGAGGAGACTGGAAGGTGACTGAGAGTTATGTTCCACAATAAGACAGGGAAGCATTTTGCACCAAGCCATAGATATTGTTTACAGTGAATGACAACCCATATAACCTACATTGTCTTGCAATTCCTCACCTCTGAAATGGCAACAGAATTTCTCATGGAAAAGCTATTAATAAAGATAAAAGTGCTAATTGAAGCCGAAATAAAATAACTTTGGCAGTATTGCTTTGAAGATATTAATATTAAGGGGGAAGGGGGCAGAAATGAATCATATTTAATACTATTTCTTTAAAAAGAGCTAACAAAGGTGGTTTGGAAAGATTTCCAAAAGCAGTATATTTATGACAATAACGATTATTGTGGTTGGATAAAAAGAACTATTTGTTTCTTATGTTGGCAATGAAAATTTGTGTCTGCTTCTTACTGATGAAAATAGAATAAGAAGTGGGCTGGTTTAATCTGTCCTTTTTCATAGGTACCCCTTTCAGGACTGCACTTTTTTAACTACTGTTGAATTTCTTTTCTGGTATTTCTGCCCTAGTTTGGTACAACACAGATAATTTTCCTTTTTTTTTTTTTTTTTTTTTTTTTTTTTTCAGTCACAACCTTTCAAGTGCTTCTAAACAGGATGTAAACTTGTTTTCTGAACTTGTTTCTTTACAAAATATTTGTTTCAAGTTCTGGAAAGGAGTTATCTACCCTAATATTCTGCAGATCACACTAATTCATGGCTTGCTAGTAAGAATATTGCTGTGTTGAAATTCAGGTAACAATCCACTGTACCCACAGTTCCTGTTTATCAAAACTGTCCCTAGTGAACCTTCTGCTGCTTCTTTAGGTCACAGTAGCCAAAAGTAATGGTAGCCGTTACTCCATTGTATTTACCGCTTACCAGAGTGCTAATTTCTGGTTTTGTACAGGTTTGTACCTTTTGAGCTATAATTAAGCGCTCTTGCTATTTTATCCATGTAATGCTTTTGCCTTATTTTGGTTCATATGATAGGCACAATAAATTGTAGATTAGCAGTGAAACATTTTTAACATTCTGGCAGTGTTGTATGTACCATGCTGGCTGTATCAGAAAAGATACGGGTCTTAGGCCAAGATGGAATAGTAAAACCTACGTGTAGCTGTGCCTCAGCTTAGCACAACTTTACCTGCTCCACCTCCAATTTAAACTGATAGTTACGCTTGCTTACAAACAAACATTCTTTCCACAAGGTTTCTTTTGTATGTGCAAAATACATTTATCTGTACACTCATATGCTTTAAAACTGCCTAAAGACATTTTCCTCCAGAATGTTTGGAGAAGATAATTAGCTGAGAAATATTGGTAATGAAAGGAAAACTGTAGTACACAGTGACAAGAAAATATTGAATTTTTATACTCATTAACTCTGATTACTAAACAATTATATCTTTATGAGATACTGTGCTGAGCAACATAAAGCAGTAGCAACAAGAGTACATTAATTATACATGGGAATGGATAATAAGCTCTTCAAACCAGATGTACTCCTAGGGTGTCACATATCACACACTGGGCTGTACCGGAAGAACTGGACAAGTGATTATATTTAAGAAAACCTGCATTTTTTTAAATGGTGTGTTTCTTTTTTAAATGAGTGTTTTAAAGACTGATATGGCATAGCTAAAATAATCTGTATGTATGCTTCAAGCTTTTCTGGTGGAAATGGATTTTGGAAACAAATAGCATGTTTTTCTAGTCTGTGATTGACAATAATTAAAAAAAAAAAGAAAAAGAAAAAAGAAAAGAAAAAAACACCAAGGCACTGCAGCTTCCTGCCTACTGAATTACATATACAAAAATCTGTTGACTACATTTCACCAACAAAACCCAGAATGATTAATTATATAGAAAGGTTGTTTATGATACTGTATTTTTTTGAAACTAGTAAAGGTCAGTGAAAAGTATCAATACTACTCTGAAATAGTATAGCAATCCTGAGTATATTTTAAACCAATATAAAAAAAAAAATACTTAAAAAGTTTGTGTCTTTGAACACCTATAGCAGCACTACAAATAACTATCATGTAAAAGGAAAAACTGAGCAGTACACAACTCAAATAGAAATAACAGAGAATTTTACCTTACTCCACACTTCTCTAAAATATCATACTATGCATAGCTTTAAAATTCGTTATAGAAATGCCTTTAAAATAACATGCACATAAGTATTAATCAAATCTGGTCATCTATTAAATACTATGGAAAAAGAATTTGGTTTCTGTGGATTAATTTTTAGGGTTTTTTCCATTATGTTCCAAGCTTCAAAAACTTTAAGAAAAGGATTATGTTGTTTGGGTTTTTTTTTTTCCTTTGCCCAACCCCCCCCCCCCAACCCCCCCCCCCCGCCCTGTGGTCGGTTGCTGCTTTATGATGTTCCACAGCTGGAAATGACAATCCTACTGGGTCTCAGAGTGTAAAACCTACTGCTTCATAAATTATTGACTATCATTTCACAGTCAAATGAGAGCAGGGAACAAAATTAATTATATACTTTGAACCTATTGGTTGGAAAAACACTGCTATGCTTGTCTTCTACCTAGGAACTTTGATTGTTTTATGTGTTCGCTAAGATCAATTTCCCATTGAAGCAAATGGAACAATTGTTTTGATTAGGGATGCAAAACTGGGCTGTTTCAGTACAAACCTGAATGTTTCAAAAATATTTTTGGAGCTCCTTTCTGATTATTTTATGTTCTGGAGTACAGAAAGATTGAAAACCTATGGATGATATAGGTACCCTTATATAGGATGGAAGCATCATCATGGTCACCCATGTAAATGGTGTCCAGTGGGATGGGTAAAGGTTCAGATATAAACTTTAAATCAGGAAGGGACCATGGTCTTCTTGAAGCTGGGGAAAAATAACTTGATATGTACTGATGCTGAGGTCATAAATCAAACTTGTTGGAATCAAATGTTAATGGTCAATTTTTAAGGGTGTTTTTAGGAGGCCACGGTTTAGGTGAGTACTCCTTTTTACTTATTGACTATCACTACTCATGAGGGTAGGCATCAGCTTGTTGGCTGAGATTTTTCAGAAGTCTTTTTTTTTTATCTTTGGGAGAGTAAATCCCATTCAAATTCTTGGCTATGTATCTGCATCACTCAGCTATTTTATTTAGAAACAGAAGTAGCCACAGATGTGCGCTGCTTTAATGAGATTTGCAAGCTGGATGGACGATAATATTCCAATTCATCCTTTTACGGTAATTCCTTGATCAGATTGGATAAAATTGATTTAAAACAGATTATTTGTTTGTGTAACTCCAGTGAAGTTGTTAAAAACATAAATGGAATTACAGAGTTCCATAGTTGGTAGCACCAAATGTTAATTTACATATACATAAACAAAAATGGCATTACAAAAAAATCCCAAAATCATTTAATTGGTGCAGTGAAAGAATCAGAACGGAATAGAGGATAAAGGACTACTTCCTTCAGTTCTCTTTATCTCTTCACCATAATGAACTATCTATGACACAGTAGTATAAAGTCCCTGCATGAGAATTGTTTGGCCTTTCTGTGAGCACTCTGTTGGGCTTCCTGTTTGCACCTTACTCTTAATACTTGCATGTTATTTAGATTTTTAACATTGGTAATCTTCTAAATATTTTGTAGGTTGTGTAAATTTCTGATTACTTTTCTGCAATCTTACAGTGTATACTAGCTTGTCTACTGACTGCCTTAATTCTTCAGGTAAAGTGTCTTGTATATTGAGCATCTAGTATATTCAGTAAAACAGAGAACAAAACAGAAGCAATGTCTTTTGGATCAAATTAGTAATAGAAAGTTTCAGGCCAAAGAATGAGCTCTACTTAGGAAAGCTGCAACTTTCAGAGTATCAGAAAGCGCCTTCAGCACCTTCATAAAGACTGTGTGGCTGGGTCTAGGTAGGTGCGTGCTGTGTTGAAAGGGGTTGCTCTGCCCTTACAGCCTAGGTATCTCCCTGCAACAGGGAAGCACTCACTGAAATCCAGCAGCCTGCACCACCCCACTTCTTTTCCTGTGCTGATATGCAGCATACAGAGTTGGTACATAGATCATTTTTGCAGGACTTTAGCTCTGTTGGCATTCTTTACAGAGGCAATACACAAATGTGCGTATAACAGCAACATTTATGAAGTTCTCCCATGCTTGGATTAATGTCTTCCAGAGAAGGCAGAAGATGATAAACAAAAGGTCATTGTTAAGCAACTCTGCTTTATGAAAAAAATCTCAGAGCTTGGAAAGAACACATGTCAGTTGTTAAAAGCAAGAGCTCACCACTGCACTCAAAAATATTTATAAACATTTGAGTGACAGAAAAGCTAAAGATCCAACTTCTGGAGAAGCTCAAGATCTTTCAGCTGATGGAATATTTTGTTTGGTTTGTTGGTTTATGTTTTGGGTTTTTTATTTCTTGTGTAAAGTTTGTTGCAGATTTTCTAAGGAAGTGGAACTTACTCTTCTGTCTGAAACTTCCTGGTACTCATTTGATTCCAAAAGCAATGTTTCTTTCTGTTTTGTTCTCTCCCTGGATACAGGAGAGACTTGAGGTGTTTTTGCATTTCTAGAAAGTTACTGGAAATAGAGGAAAAGAACCCTGTACACACTCACTCTATAAACTCTGCATATACATGGATCAACAATGACAAAAGTTCAAACCTTCACATTCAACTTGTTTTTTTCTTTTTCTCTGCATTTCTCATTGGTAATACCAATCTTTTTTTTTTAACAACATCAACAACACATCTTTCAGGAAGGGGGGGAAAAAAAACCAAAACAAAACAAAAAAAGAAGTAAAATCAAGGATGGAGGAATTTTTACAGGAAGGAAGACAACTGTTTTGACCAGTAAGTTAAGAGACAAAACCAGCTCAATTCAGTGACTAAAATCTCATGCTACTACAGCTTAAGGAAAGATTCTTGTCTATGTAAAGCAGCACTGCCCCGACTTCCTTTCCTCAGGGCTGCAGCCTTCTGTGGGAGAGGAAAGTAGAGAGCAGCACCTTTGTCATTCTTATAACCAATAAACGATGAATTTTTTTGTTGAAAATCACTTCTACTTTTTGTACTTAAACTCAACTACATATAAAAAAAATGAGTGACTGGGAAAAATACAAAGCATTAATTCCATGGTATGTCAAAGACCCTGCATGAATATTTTTTCATTAATGTATTGATTCTTTACAGCTTTTCAGTTCCAAGTTTGCAATTTGAGAGATAACGTCTACCATTTGGAAATATTCTTATTTCTATTTTCATTGGACATTTTTTTCATATTATCAGGACTGAACTGTCTCAACACTTTTCAAATTACCAGTAACTTTAACAATGGATCTTCACATAACATGCTTATTTCATAATATATCTTTGCCCTTGAAAAAGTTTTCCTTTGTTCCAAGGTAACTATTAGAAGAATTCAGAACATGTTACCTTTCAATTTGTAATTGGCATTCACTTTATTCTCCTGATACTAGTGAAAAAGAATCTTCCATGACCTATGTTGGAATTACGTCAAATATTTTTAATGGATAAAATTCTGAGAGACTCTTTCTGAGTTTTGATCCATTAAGTAAAGAAATACAAACATTGAAGTACAGTGACACAAAGGAATACAGTAATGAATGAAGAACTTCCTTCAAGTTCAATAAGGTTACTATTGTCACAGTAAAATAAAAAAGTCACGTTTGAGGTACTCTCTCAGCATGTTCTTTGGCGTATTTTATCAAAGATAGTTAACTTGAGGGCTAAGACTTTGTAGTTAAATGCTTCAGTCAGTTTATAAACACCTGTCATCATGATCTTAACTGTTTATCAAGTAACTTTGTCTTTGTCAATGTAAATGCAGAAAGAAATCCTCAAGAAATATTACAAGACACATTCATGAAAACTGCTGTCACCACCTTTTAGTTGGAGCTCTGTTCTTTTAGGTAATAAAAATCATTAGGTGTATTTTAGTTTCAGAATCGGATTCCAAAAGCTTAAATCTTGCATGATTAGGCTTTGTGGGATTATGTGAATTGTCCATATAATTGATGGCATTATCCCTGGATCATTTTGTGTTGGCAAGGTTTTGTTAGCAGGGCAGCTACAGGTGTGTCTTCTGTGGGAAGCTTCCAGAAGCTGCTCCCATGTTCAATTGAGCCATGCCAGCTGATCTCAAAATAGACCCGCTATGCCCATCAGTGACATTGGTAGTGCCTCTGGGATAATGTATTTAAAAATAGGTGTGTGGGTGTGTGGGGTGTGTGGTGTTGTGGTGTGGTGTGTCTGTGAAACTGTGGCAAAGCAGCAGCCAGAAGAGGAGTGACAATATGGGTGAAAGCAACAACTCTGCAGACACCCAGGTCAGTGCAGGAGGGGCAGGAGGGGCTCCAGGCACCAAATCAGATTCCCCCCCAGCCTCTGGTGAAGCACGTGGTGGGGCAGGCTGTGCCTCTGCAGCCTGGGGAGACCCATGGTGGAGCAGATATCCACCTGCAGCCCGGTGAGGGCCCCATGCCAGAGCTGGGGGATGCCTGAAGGAGGCTGTGCCCCTGCGGGAAGCCCGTGCTGGTGTAGGCTCCTGGCAGGACTTTTGGATCCATGAGGAGAGGAACCCAGGGTGGAGCAGGATTGTTGGCAGGACCTGTGGTCTCATGGGGGACCCAGGCTGGAGCCGGCTGTGCCTGAAGGACTGCACTCTGTGGGAGGGACCCACACTGGGGCATTTCATGAAGAACTGCAGCCCATGAGAAGAACCCACTTTGGAGAATTTAATGGAGGACTGTCTCCTATGGGAAGGACCTGAAGCTGGAGCAGAGCAAGAGTGTAAAGAGGAAGGTGCAGCAGAGATGATGTGTGATGACCTGACCACAGCTCCCATTCGTCATCCTTCTGCACCACTTGAGGGGAAAGGTAGAGAAATCAAGAGCAAAGTTGATCCAAAGAAGAAGGGAGGAGTGGGGGTTAGGTGTTTTTAAGATTTGGTTTTATTTCTCATTATCCTAGTCTGATTTGATTGCTAATAAACCACATTAATTTCCTTAAGTCGAGTGTTCTTTGCCCATGACTGTAATTGCTGAATTATCTCTCCCTGTCCTTATCTTGATCCATGACTCTTTTGTTGTATTTTCTCTCCCCTGTCCTGATGAGGAAAGGGGAGTGACAGAGTGGCTTTGGTGGGCACCTGGCATCCAGTCAGTGTCAATCCATCACACACTTTTATAATCAGATTCATATTTTTTAAATAAAGATGTTTTATTTTTACTGAGACAGGTGAAGTGGTTTGAGTGTCTAGTGATCACCTATGAATGTAACTAATATAGTTCCAGTTTGGGCTAACAGCAACAAAATTTTTTTGCTCATTAATGCATGAGCAGTGAATTCCCATCTGGAAAAAAGGCTTTTTAATAACCTGATATCTTCATCACAAAAGCAAGTAAGAAAGAAATTAAAAGAAATTGCATTGCTAACCAGGGGAGGTTCCTTCATAGTAAAAGTGGGCTTTCAGTCAAATATTGCTGAGAAAAGCCTGAAACATCATGTAATTTGCTATATCTACAGTTTAGTCTGATACTCCACAAAAGTATGCTAACCCTTGAGTTGTGGAAATAATCTGGGTGATTTAGTATTCTTCTGAAAAAGCCACACAGCTATAGTTCTTGGGACATAGATGACTTGCTATCTATTACAGTGTTGTTAATCTATAACAGTGATGGATTATGTGAGCCTTTACTCCTAAAGGGAGATCCTTTTCCATTTCAAAGCATAGAGCTGTGTTTCCAGTGCTGGAAGGAATGAAGAAATTGTGTTTTGTGTGCTGCATCTTAGCCCACCCAGGCTCACCCAGGGCCCAGGCACCACAGAGGACAGGTAGAAGATAGGAGTAAGAGAAATGTGCCAAGAATATGGAAGCTTGAAGCTCATGTGGAAAAAGTGGGATTCAGTGAAAGAATGTCAGACAGCTTGACGTAACAGGCAACGAGGAAAAAAAAATGTCTTCTGTTGCTTGAACTAGGTATTTGAACTTTATCTATTCAAAAAGTTAAAACTCCCACAGCAAATTTTTGATAAAGTTGGTATTTTAATATTATTATTTCAGAAATCTTTTCAGATATTTTAGAAGAGCTTGATGTAAGGAGAAAACATAAGCACATACCGACAAAACTCTAGCTGACATTGTGTCTGTTACAATGTTTTATAACATGGAAAACTCCTGCCATATTTCACTTAGTAGAACCTAAAGGACTTACCACAACCCAAGCCCACTTTTGTTTCTTCATTTCTGTCACTTCCTAAACGTAGCTCGTTTCCTTTTCAGAAATTTATGGAGTCACAAGTGGAACACTACACCCACAGCTGCAAAACATACAGCCTTTTATTCATTATGGTGTACCCTCGTCCCTGAAGTACGTACAGGGATCTGTAGGAACTTCTTTGAAGCTCAGCATATGGGAAAAGATATAAAGAAGCAAGTCTGTATGACAAATGGAAACAGAGATGTGTTTTTCTTACTGGGTGGTTCTCATTATAAACTGAGCAAAGTAATTACTTTCTGTCGGACATAGTCTTGGAAAGACTGCAATGGCAGTTTCTTTTTAATGCATTTGTGTAGGGAGTAAAACCGCAAGTTTGCATGTATACTGGAGGCACGTTTTCTTTTTTTATGTTACATTTTTGCAGTTCCCCATTTATTATTTCAATAGTAAAGCTAAAGCAGAGTTAATTCCTGTATATTAGATTTTCAGTCAAAAAGGAGATGACAGGGTGAATGACACTGTGACTTTGTACAGGTTATGAAGTACAGCATCTGCAGTCTTGTATTGGAGAGGATTATATTCTGAATGTAAAGAAATTAAATCTTTATGAATCCTGGAAGAAGTCAAAAAATTTAGAAATATTACCAAAAATACAGTAGGCTGTCTGCAGAACTGGCTATGAAATATAATTTTCAGTACAATCTCATCATTGTCTTGTGTTTGGTTACTCATTTGAGCACTACTTCACATAAGAAACAGTTGTAATGAACTTCAGTTTTTCTTGAAGTAACAGAAGAAAATTCTGGGTAAACTTTGAGTGGATTAATGTCTTTGTCACGTAACATTGTTCTTCTGCTTTGAGAAGAGCAGCTCTGTTATTTTCTGCTAGTTATAGCTCTATGCATGGCTCACATAGAACAGGTGAGAAAAAAAACCATCCCCTATTTCTCCAAGCCCAACATGCAGCTCTCAGCCCTTTCCTTTGTTCTCAGTATCTTCCTCTCCTGTCAGTCCGCAAAGAGGAGTTACACCTTTCACTGACCTTTGCAAAAGTCCAAAGGGGAAGACAAATGTGGAGATGAACAAAAATGTTTAAGATAAACACATCAGCTCTGATAGTAAGAAACTTTTCAGCTAGGAGGAGGTTGTAGAGCACCTACACCTTAGCTGTTTGGCTTCTCTCTCTCTTGCATGCAGTTTGCTTTACTGAAGAGATTTATTGGTTTATTTCGTCCTCTAACAGCCTAATTGTATATAAGATTTGAGTAGCAACTAAGTCACAGATATAGAAAGTCAGATGCAGAGAAAAGTAACTGTGAAAGATTAAGTTCTGGAACAATTTGGGGAATAGAAGTCTCAGGCTAGAGTGTGAAACACTTTTTTTCCCCACTATACTGTCTGTGATGTTATATTACTTCATGTACTCCACAAAGTGTTCTGAAGAGAAAACCACAAGTTTATGCTGCCAAGTCAATCTGCTTGCCATTAGTATTTCTGTGCATTTCATCTCTTCTTGCTCATTTTTGTGCTTTATCTCTGCTTCCTGCAGTTACCAGCACATGCTGAATGATTTAGATTAACACTACTACTTATTTATGGAGTGAGTTCCAGGTACACCTAATATGCAACTCTGGAAAAGCCTGATATACTTCAGTATAGATGAATAATCTGATTTTCAGAATGTGGAAGTGGGTATATTGTCTTTCCACACATTGTCTCTACTTAAAGATAGATAATATATATTTCTGTTGAAGTAATAGAGCAAATAAAACACCTTGCACACATGTAAGGAGACACTCCTGCTATGAATAAACACTGTGGAACTGAAGGAACGTAAATGCTAAAAATCACTTGAATCATAGCAATCTGTTCAGTGCTTGCATGTGTAGCTACCCTTCCAGACACTTCCATAGCAATGTCTGCAGAGGTCGCAGTGATGAGATCACTTGCCTTAGGATTCAGCAACTTGCCTTAGGATTCAGCAAAGACCAATTTATAAAGATTGGTCTGAAAAGAAAGAAAGAAAGAAAGAGGCTTTCAAGAAGCTGAAAGCTCCATAGACAATGAACTTTCACTGTAATCTGTTAATGCACACTGTTTTTGCCAGTTCTGACAATTTATGTAGTTATCAGGATGGATGCATTGTTTCTGCTGGAGAATATTTTATGTTGATGGGTCTTTCAATTAAAATGCACAGCCCATGAAGTCCAAGCAAACCTTTCAGCTTTCATCAATGAGCTTTTTATAAGACCCAGACTGAACTTTGCTTACTTATAGTTAGCTGCAGTGCCTAGCTTTCTAGATTTATTGATGAGATAATCTGGCTAATAAAAGAGATTGATAATCAATTTGCTAAAATGGTTGCTAGTCAGCTTCACTGTGGCCTTGATTTTGATGGCTATGAAGACAGCTCAATCAGCAACGAGTTGGTATGTTGAGAAAACATAATTTAAAAACAGTACCGTAAAATGTTGTATGTTTATTTATGCAAACTGGTGTTTTGCAAGGCATGGATTTTTGAGGTTACTCAGAAGTCAAGGTAAATGAAATAAATCCCAAAATGAATATTTTTTTAGCAGATTACATGTGGCTGAAGCCATAAACATGTTCTTAGGTTAGCATATTCTTTACAAAATTAAGTGTATCTTAAAATTGACACATCACTCAAAAAATAGTCATAATAAAGAAAAGAAATATTGAAGAAATATTTTGCTTCATTGAAAAGCTTGTAGAATTATTTTTATTTGACTTGGCATAGACTGTTCTTGTTGAAATTCAGAATGAAACAGCCTCCAAGTAGTTAAGTAGAGCTGTTCTGTTTGCTTGTATTCCAACAACAGCAAACCTCCAAATTCTAGCCATAAGGTTGCATGCTTTGTCATCCTGCTAGTATCCGGCTAATGCATTTTAAGCTCTGTGATAAAAATCCCATCTGCACCCCATAGAAGAGCACAGTGAGACAATGGCAGGGGAGGGAGCTCAAATAATACTCTCCCTGGCCGCTCTCAGGCATCACAGGGGCCATCAGCCCAACAAAGGCCCATCTCCACGAGGGAGCCCAGAGGCACCACAGCAGGAGGGGGCATCCCAATAATCTATCCAGAGGAATGAATTCCTGTTTCAGCCTCCCTAGGCT